>NW_028245437.1:0-89157 GCF_964263255.1 Lissotriton vulgaris
CATTTGTAGGTGGATCATCAGTGTTAGAGCTAAAATTAGCATGTTTAAAGTGATTTTCATGCTTCCAGGGGCTCGGGAAGTTAATTAAATACCATTTGGAGGCATTTAATGTTCGAGCAAAAACGGCTGATTTTCGACAAAAGAGATAACACCCCCCCATTACGTCATGCTTCAGAAATGTGGGAAATGGTCCGTTTTCAAATGTTTTATTTTTGAACGTCAGTTCACATTTGTAGGTGGATCATCAGTGTTAGAGCTAAAATTAGCATGTTTAAAGTGATTTTCATGCTTCCAGGGGCCCAAAACACAAGATTTATGGAATGGTTAAAAGTGCATGAAAATGGCCAATTTACTCACTCTGAGTTCTCAAAAAGGGTTTCTTCACCCCGGGAAGTTAATTAAATACCATTTGGAGGCATTTAATGTTCGAGCAAAAACGGCTGATTTTCGACAAAAGAGATAACACCCCCCCATTACGTCATGCTTCAGAAATGTGGAAAATGGTCCGTTTTCAAATGTTTTATTTTTGAACGTCTCAGTTCACATTTGTAGGTGGATCATCAGTGTTAGAGCTAAAATTAGCATGTTTAAAGTGATTTTCATGCTTCCAGGGGCTCGGGAAGTTAATTAAATACCATTTGGAGGCATTTAATGTTCGAGCAAAAACGGCTGATTTTCGACAAAAGAGATAACACCCCCCCATTACGTCATGCTTCAGAAATGTGGAAAATGGTCCGTTTTCAAATGTTTTATTTTTGAACGTCAGTTCACATTTGTAGGTGGATCATCAGTGTTAGAGCTAAAATTAGCATGTTTAAAGTGATTTTCATGCTTCCAGGGGCTCGGGAAGTTAATTAAATACCATTTGGAGGCATTTAATGTTCGAGCAAAAACGGCTGATTTTCGACAAAAGAGATAACACCCCCCCATTACGTCATGCTTCAGAAATGTGGAAAATGGTCCGTTTTCAAATGTTTTATTTTTGAACGTCAGTTCACATTTGTAGGTGGATCATCAGTGTTAGAGCTAAAATTAGCATGTTTAAAGTGATTTTCATGCTTCCAGGGGCTCGGGAAGTTAATTAAATACCATTTGGAGGCATTTAATGTTCGAGCAAAAACGGCTGATTTTCGACAAAAGAGATAACACCCCCCCATTACGTCATGCTTCAGAAATGTGGAAAATGGTCCGTTTTCAAATGTTTTATTTTTGAACGTCAGTTCACATTTGTAGGTGGATCATCAGTGTTAGAGCTAAAATTAGCATGTTTAAAGTGATTTTCATGCTTCCAGGGGCCCAAAACACAAGATTTATGGAATGGTTAAAAGTGCATGAAAATGGCCAATTTACTCACTCTGAGTTCTCAAAAAGGGTTTCTTCACCCCGGGAAGTTAATTAAATACCATTTGGAGGCATTTAATGTTCGAGCAAAAACGGCTGATTTTCGACAAAAGAGATAACACCCCCCCATTACGTCATGCTTCAGAAATGTGGAAAATGGTCCGTTTTCAAATGTTTTATTTTTGAACGTCAGTTCACATTTGTAGGTGGATCATCAGTGTTAGAGCTAAAATTAGCATGTTTAAAGTGATTTTCATGCTTCCAGGGGCTCGGGAAGTTAATTAAATACCATTTGGAGGCATTTAATGTTCGAGCAAAAACGGCTGATTTTCGACAAAAGAGATAACACCCCCCCATTACGTCATGCTTCAGAAATGTGGGAAATGGTCCGTTTTCAAATGTTTTATTTTTGAACGTCAGTTCACATTTGTAGGTGGATCATCAGTGTTAGAGCTAAAATTAGCATGTTTAAAGTGATTTTCATGCTTCCAGGGGCCCAAAACACAAGATTTATGGAATGGTTAAAAGTGCATGAAAATGGCCAATTTACTCACTCTGAGTTCTCAAAAAGGGTTTCTTCACCCCGGGAAGTTAATTAAATACCATTTGGAGGCATTTAATGTTCGAGCAAAAACGGCTGATTTTCGACAAAAGAGATAACACCCCCCCATTACGTCATGCTTCAGAAATGTGGAAAATGGTCCGTTTTCAAATGTTTTATTTTTGAACGTCAGTTCACATTTGTAGGTGGATCATCAGTGTTAGAGCTAAAATTAGCATGTTTAAAGTGATTTTCATGCTTCCAGGGGCTCGGGAAGTTAATTAAATACCATTTGGAGGCATTTAATGTTCGAGCAAAAACGGCTGATTTTCGACAAAAGAGATAACACCCCCCCATTACGTCATGCTTCAGAAATGTGGAAAATGGTCCGTTTTCAAATGTTTTATTTTTGAACGTCAGTTCACATTTGTAGGTGGATCATCAGTGTTAGAGCTAAAATTAGCATGTTTAAAGTGATTTTCATGCTTCCAGGGGCTCGGGAAGTTAATTAAATACCATTTGGAGGCATTTAATGTTCGAGCAAAAACGACTGATTTTCGACAAAAGAGATAACACCCCCCATTACGTCATGCTTCAGAAATGTGGAAAATGGTCCGTTTTCAAATGTTTTATTTTTGAACGTCAGTTCACATTTGTAGGTGGATCATCAGTGTTAGAGCTAAAATTAGCATGTTTAAAGTGATTTTCATGCTTCCAGGGGCTCGGGAAGTTAATTAAATACCATTTGGAGGCATTTAATGTTCGAGCAAAAACGGCTGATTTTCGACAAAAGAGATAACACCCCCCCATTACGTCATGCTTCAGAAATGTGGAAAATGGTCCGTTTTCAAATGTTTTATTTTTGAACGTCAGTTCACATTTGTAGGTGGATCATCAGTGTTAGAGCTAAAATTAGCATGTTTAAAGTGATTTTCATGCTTCCAGGGGCCCAAAACACAAGATTTATGGAATGGTTAAAAGTGCATGAAAATGGCCAATTTACTCACTCTGAGTTCTCAAAAAGGGTTTCTTCACCCCGGGAAGTTAATTAAATACCATTTGGAGGCATTTAATGTTCGAGCAAAAACGGCTGATTTTCGACAAAAGAGATAACACCCCCCCATTACGTCATGCTTCAGAAATGTGGAAAATGGTCCGTTTTCAAATGTTTTATTTTTGAACGTCAGTTCACATTTGTAGGTGGATCATCAGTGTTAGAGCTAAAATTAGCATGTTTAAAGTGATTTTCATGCTTCCAGGGGCTCGGGAAGTTAATTAAATACCATTTGGAGGCATTTAATGTTCGAGCAAAAACGGCTGATTTTCGACAAAAGAGATAACACCCCCCCATTACGTCATGCTTCAGAAATGTGGAAAATGGTCCGTTTTCAAATGTTTTATTTTTGAACGTCAGTTCACATTTGTAGGTGGATCATCAGTGTTAGAGCTAAAATTAGCATGTTTAAAGTGATTTTCATGCTTCCAGGGGCCCAAAACACAAGATTTATGGAATGGTTAAAAGTGCATGAAAATGGCCAATTTACTCACTCTGAGTTCTCAAAAAGGGTTTCTTCACCCCGGGAAGTTAATTAAATACCATTTGGAGGCATTTAATGTTCGAGCAAAAACGGCTGATTTTCGACAAAAGAGATAACACCCCCCATTACGTCATGCTTCAGAAATGTGGAAAATGGTCCGTTTTCAAATGTTTTATTTTTGAACGTCAGTTCACATTTGTAGGTGGATCATCAGTGTTAGAGCTAAAATTAGCATGTTTAAAGTGATTTTCATGCTTCCAGGGGCTCGGGAATTTAATTAAATACCATTTGGAGGCATTTAATGTTCGAGCAAAAACGGCTGATTTTCGACAAAAGAGATAACACCCCCCCATTACGTCATGCTTCAGAAATGTGGAAAATGGTCCGTTTTCAAATGTTTTATTTTTGAACGTCAGTTCACATTTGTAGGTGGATCATCAGTGTTAGAGCTAAAATTAGCATGTTTAAAGTGATTTTCATGCTTCCAGGGGCCCAAAACACAAGATTTATGGAATGGTTAAAAGTGCATGAAAATGGCCAATTTACTCACTCTGAGTTCTCAAAAAGGGTTTCTTCACCCCGGGAAGTTAATTAAGTACCATTTGGAGGCATTTAATGTTCGAGCAAAAACGGCTGATTTTCGACAAAAGAGATAACACCCCCCCATTACGTCATGCTTCAGAAATGTGGAAAATGGTCCGTTTTCAAATGTTTTATTTTTGAACGTCAGTTCACATTTGTAGGTGGATCATCAGTGTTAGAGCTAAAATTAGCATGTTTAAAGTGATTTTCATGCTTCCAGGGGCCCAAAACACAAGATTTATGGAATGGTTAAAAGTGCATGAAAATGGCCAATTTACTCACTCTGAGTTCTCAAAAAGGGTTTCTTCACCCCGGGAAGTTAATTAAGTACCATTTGGAGGCATTTAATGTTCGAGCAAAAACGGCTGATTTTCGGCAAAAGAGATAACACCCCCCCATTACGTCATGCTTCAGAAATGTGGAAAATGGTCCGTTTTCAAATGTTTTATTTTTGAACGTCAGTTCACATTTGTAGGTGGATCATCAGTGTTAGAGCTAAAATTAGCATGTTTAAAGTGATTTTCATGCTTCCAGGGGCCCAAAACACAAGATTTATGGAATGGTTAAAAGTGCATGAAAATGGCCAATTTACTCACTCTGAGTTCTCAAAAAGGGTTTCTTCACCCCGGGAAGTTAATTAAATACCATTTGGAGGCATTTAATGTTCGAGCAAAAACGGCTGATTTTCGACAAAAGAGATAACACCCCCCCATTACGTCATGCTTCAGAAATGTGGAAAATGGTCTGTTTTCAAATGTTTTATTTTTGAACGTCAGTTCACATTTGTAGGTGGATCATCAGTGTTAGAGCTAAAATTAGCATGTTTAAAGTGATTTTCATGCTTCCAGGGGCCCAAAACACAAGATTTATGGAATGGTTAAAAGTGCATGAAAATGGCCAATTTACTCACTCTGAGTTCTCAAAAAGGGTTTCTTCACCCCGGGAAGTGAAATAAATACCATTTGGAGGCATTTAATGTTCGAGCAAAAACGGCTGATTTTCGACAAAAGAGATAACACCCCCCCATTACGTCATGCTTCAGAAATGTGGAAAATGGTCCGTTTTCAAATGTTTTATTTTTGAACGTCAGTTCACATTTGTAGGTGGATCATCAGTGTTAGAGCTAAAATTAGCATGTTTAAAGTGATTTTCATGCTTCCAGGGGCTCGGGAAGTTAATTAAATACCATTTGGAGGCATTTAATGTTCGAGCACAAACGGCTGATTTTCGACAAAAGAGATAACACCCCCCCATTACGTCATGCTTCAGAAATGTGGAAAATGGTCCGTTTTCAAATGTTTTATTTTTGAACGTCAGTTCACATTTGTAGGTGGATCATCAGTGTTAGAGCTAAAATTAGCATGTTTAAAGTGATTTTCATGCTTCCAGGGGCTCGGGAAGTTAATTAAATACCATTTGGAGGCATTTAATGTTCAAGCAAAAATGGCTGATTTTCGACAAAAGAGATAACACCCCCCCCATTACGTCATGCTTCAGAAATGTGGAAAATGGTCCGTTTTCAAATGTTTTATTTTTGAACGTCAGTTCACATTTGTAGGTGGATGATCAGTGTTAGAGCTAAAATTAGCATGTTTAAAGTGATTTTCATGCTTCCAGGGGCCCAAAACACAAGATTTATGGAATGGTTAAAAGTGCATGAAAATGGCCAATTTACTCACTCTGAGTTCTCAAAAAGGGTTTCTTCACCCCGGGAAGTTAATTAAATACCATTTGGAGGCATTTAATGTTCGAGCAAAAACGGCTGATTTTCGACAAAAGAGATAACACCCCCCCATTACGTCATGCTTCAGAAATGTGGAAAATGGTCCGTTTTCAAATGTTTTATTTTTGAACGTCAGTTCACATTTGTAGGTGGATCATCAGTGTTAGAGCTAAAATTAGCATGTTTAAAGTGATTTTCATGCTTCCAGGGGCTCGGGAAGTTAATTAAATACCATTTGGAGGCATTTAATGTTCGAGCAAAAACGGCTGATTTTCGACAAAAGAGATAACACCCCCCCATTACGTCATGCTTCAGAAATGTGGAAAATGGTCCGTTTTCAAATGTTTTATTTTTGAACGTCAGTTCACATTTGTAGGTGGATCATCAGTGTTAGAGCTAAAATTAGCATGTTTAAAGTGATTTTCATGCTTCCAGGGGCCCAAAACACAAGATTTATGGAATGGTTAAAAGTGCATGAAAATGGCCAATTTACTCACTCTGAGTTCTCAAAAAGGGTTTCTTCACCCCGGGAAGTTAATTAAATACCATTTGGAGGCATTTAATGTTCGAGCAAAAACGGCTGATTTTCGACAAAAGAGATAACACCCCCCCATTACGTCATGCTTCAGAAATGTGGAAAATGGTCCGTTTTCAAATGTTTTATTTTTGAACGTCAGTTCACATTTGTAGGTGGATCATCAGTGTTAGAGCTAAAATTAGCATGTTTAAAGTGATTTTCATGCTTCCAGGGGCTCGGGAAGTTAATTAAATACCATTTGGAGGCATTTAATGTTCGAGCAAAAACGGCTGATTTTCGACAAAAGAGATAACACCCCCCCATTACGTCATGCTTCAGAAATGTGGAAAATGGTCCGTTTTCAAATGTTTTATTTTTGAACGTCAGTTCACATTTGTAGGTGGATCATCAGTGTTAGAGCTAAAATTAGCATGTTTAAAGTGATTTTCATGCTTCCAGGGGCTCGGGAATTTAATTAAATACCATTTGGAGGCATTTAATGTTCGAGCAAAAACGGCTGATTTTCGACAAAAGAGATAACACCCCCCCATTACGTCATGCTTCAGAAATGTGGAAAATGGTCCGTTTTCAAATGTTTTATTTTTGAACGTCAGTTCACATTTGTAGGTGGATCATCAGTGTTAGAGCTAAAATTAGCATGTTTAAAGTGATTTTCATGCTTCCAGGGGCTCGGGAAGTTAATTAAATACCACTTGGAGGCATTTAATGTTCGAGCAAAAACGGCTGATTTTCGACAAAAGAGATATAACACCCCCCCATTACGTCATGCTTCAGAAATGTGGAAAATGGTCCGTTTTCAAATGTTTTATTTTTGAACGTCAGTTCACATTTGTAGGTGGATCATCAGTGTTAGAGCTAAAATTAGCATGTTTAAAGTGATTTTCATGCTTCCAGGGGCCCAAAACACAAGATTTATGGAATGGTTAAAAGTGCATGAAAATGGCCAATTTACTCACTCTGAGTTCTCAAAAAGGGTTTCTTCACCCCGGGAAGTTAATTAAATACCATTTGGAGGCATTTAATGTTCGAGCAAAAACGGCTGATTTTCGACAAAAGAGATAACACCCCCCCATTACGTCATGCTTCAGAAATGTGGAAAATGGTCCGTTTTCAAATGTTTTATTTTGAACGTCAGTTCACATTTGTAGGTGGATCATCAGTGTTAGAGCTAAAATTAGCATGTTTAAAGTGATTTTCATGCTTCCAGGGGCTCGGGAAGTTAATTAAATACCATTTGGAGGCATTTAATGTTCGAGCAAAAACGGCTGATTTTCGACAAAAGAGATAACACCCCCCATTACGTCATGCTTCAGAAATGTGGAAAATGGTCCGTTTTCAAATGTTTTATTTTTGAACGTCAGTTCACATTTGTAGGTGGATCATCAGTGTTAGAGCTAAAATTAGCATGTTTAAAGTGATTTTCATGCTTCCAGGGGCCCAAAACACAAGATTTATGGAATGGTTAAAAGTGCATGAAAATGGCCAATTTACTCACTCTGAGTTCTCAAAAAGGGTTTCTTCACCCCGGGAAGTTAATTAAATACCATTTGGAGGCATTTAATGTTCGAGCAAAACGGCTGATTTTCGACAAAAGAGATAACACCCCCCCATTACGTCATGCTTAAGAAATGTGGAAAATGGTCCGTTTTCAAATGTTTTATTTTTGAACGTCAGTTCACATTTGTAGGTGGATCATCAGTGTTAGAGCTAAAATTAGCATGTTTAAAGTGATTTTCATGCTTCCAGGGGCTCGGGAAGTTAATTAAATACCATTTGGAGGCATTTAATGTTCGAGCAAAAACGGCTGATTTTCGACAAAAGAGATAACACCCCCCCATTACGTCATGCTTCAGAAATGTGGGAAATGGTCCGTTTTCAAATGTTTTATTTTTGAACGTCAGTTCACATTTGTAGGTGGATCATCAGTGTTAGAGCTAAAATTAGCATGTTTAAAGTGATTTTCATGCTTCCAGGGGCCCAAAACACAAGATTTATGGAATGGTTAAAAGTGCATGAAAATGGCCAATTTACTCACTCTGAGTTCTCAAAAAGGGTTTCTTCACCCCGGGAAGTTAATTAAATACCATTTGGAGGCATTTAATGTTCGAGCAAAAACGGCTGATTTTCGACAAAAGAGATAACACCCCCCCATTACGTCATGCTTCAGAAATGTGGAAAATGGTCCGTTTTCAAATGTTTTATTTTTGAACGTCAGTTCACATTTGTAGGTGGATCATCAGTGTTAGAGCTAAAATTAGCATGTTTAAAGTGATTTTCATGCTTCCAGGGGCTCGGGAAGTTAATTAAATACCATTTGGAGGCATTTAATGTTCGAGCAAAAACGGCTGATTTTCGACAAAAGAGATAACACCCCCCCATTACGTCATGCTTCAGAAATGTGGAAAATGGTCAGTTTTCAAATGTTTTTTATTTTTGAACGTCAGTTCACATTTGTAGGTGGATCATCAGTGTTAGAGCTAAAATTAGCATGTTTAAAGTGATTTTCATGCTTCCAGGGGCTCGGGAAGTTAATTAAATACCATTTGGAGGCATTTAATGTTCGAGCAAAAACGGCTGATTTTCGACAAAAGAGATAACACCCCCCCATTACGTCATGCTTCAGAAATGTGGAAAATGGTCCGTTTTCAAATGTTTTATTTTTGAACGTCAGTTCACATTTGTAGGTGGATCATCAGTGTTAGAGCTAAAATTAGCATGTTTAAAGTGATTTTCATGCTTCCAGGGGCTCGGGAAGTTAATTAAATACCATTTGGAGGCATTTAATGTTCGAGCAAAAACGGCTGATTTTCGACAAAAGAGATAACACCCCCCCATTACGTCATGCTTCAGAAATGTGGAAAATGGTCCGTTTTCAAATGTTTTATTTTTGAACGTCAGTTCACATTTGTAGGTGGATCATCAGTGTTAGAGCTAAAATTAGCATGTTTAAAGTGATTTTCATGCTTCCAGGGGCTCGGGAAGTTAATTAAATACCATTTGGAGGCATTTAATGTTCGAGCAAAAACGGCTGATTTTCGACAAAAGAGATAACACCCCCCCATTACGTCATGCTTCAGAAATGTGGAAAATGGTCCGTTTTCAAATGTTTTATTTTTGAACGTCAGTTCACATTTGTAGGTGGATCATCAGTGTTAGAGCTAAAATTAGCATGTTTAAAGTGATTTTCATGCTTCCAGGGGCCCAAAACACAAGATTTATGGAATGGTTAAAAGTGCATGAAAATGGCCAATTTACTCACTCTGAGTTCTCAAAAAGGGTTTCTTCACCCCGGGAAGTTAATTAAATACCATTTGGAGGCATTTAATGTTCGAGCAAAAACGGCTGATTTTCGACAAAAGAGATAACACCCCCCCATTACGTCATGCTTCAGAAATGTGGAAAATGGTCCGTTTTCAAATGTTTTATTTTTGAACGTCAGTTCACATTTGTAGGTGGATCATCAGTGTTAGAGCTAAAATTAGCATGTTTAAAGTGATTTTCATGCTTCCAGGGGCTCGGGAATTTAATTAAATACCATTTGGAGGCATTTAATGTTCGAGCAAAAACGGCTGATTTTCGACAAAAGAGATAACACCCCCCCATTACGTCATGCTTCAGAAATGTGGAAAATGGTCCGTTTTCAAATGTTTTATTTTTGAACGTCAGTTCACATTTGTAGGTGGATCATCAGTGTTAGAGCTAAAATTAGCATGTTTAAAGTGATTTTCATGCTTCCAGGGGCCCAAAACACAAGATTTATGGAATGGTTAAAAGTGCATGAAAATGGCCAATTTACTCACTCTGAGTTCTCAAAAAGGGTTTCTTCACCCCGGGAAGTTAATTAAATACCATTTGGAGGCATTTAATGTTCGAGCAAAAACAGCTGATTTTCGACAAAAGAGATAACACCCCCCCATTACGTCATGCTTCAGAAATGTGGAAAATGGTCCGTTTTCAAATGTTTTATTTTTGAACGTCAGTTCACATTTGTAGGTGGATCATCAGTGTTAGAGCTAAAATTAGCATGTTTAAAGTGATTTTCATGCTTCCAGGGGCCCAAAACACAAGATTTATGGAATGGTTAAAAGTGCATGAAAATGGCCAATTTACTCACTCTGAGTTCTCAAAAAGGGTTTCTTCACCCCGGGAAGTTAATTAAGTACCATTTGGAGGCATTTAATGTTCGAGCAAAAACGGCTGATTTTCGGCAAAAGAGATAACACCCCCCCATTACGTCATGCTTCAGAAATGTGGAAAATGGTCCGTTTTCAAATGTTTTATTTTTGAACGTCAGTTCACATTTGTAGGTGGATCATCAGTGTTAGAGCTAAAATTAGCATGTTTAAAGTGATTTTCATGCTTCCAGGGGCCCAAAACACAAGATTCATGGAATGGTTAAAAGTGCATGAAAATGGCCAATTTACTCACTCTGAGTTCTCAAAAAGGGTTTCTTCACCCCGGGAAGTTAATTAAATACCATTTGGAGGCATTTAATGTTCGAGCAAAAACGGCTGATTTTCGACAAAAGAGATAACACCCCCCCATTACGTCATGCTTCAGAAATGTGGAAAATGGTCCGTTTTCAAATGTTTTATTTTTGAACGTCAGTTCACATTTGTAGGTGGATCATCAGTGTTAGAGCTAAAATTAGCATGTTTAAAGTGATTTTCATGCTTCCAGGGGCCCAAAACACAAGATTTATGGAATGGTTAAAAGTGCATGAAAATGGCCAATTTACTCACTCTGAGTTCTCAAAAAGGGTTTCTTCACCCCGGGAAGTGAAATAAATACCATTTGGAGGCATTTAATGTTCGAGCAAAAACGGCTGATTTTCGACAAAAGAGATAACACCCCCCCATTACGTCATGCTTCAGAAATGTGGAAAATGGTCCGTTTTCAAATGTTTTATTTTTGAACGTCAGTTCACATTTGTAGGTGGATCATCAGTGTTAGAGCTAAAATTAGCATGTTTAAAGTGATTTTCATGCTTCCAGGGGCTCGGGAAGTTAATTAAATACCATTTGGAGGCATTTAATGTTCGAGCACAAACGGCTGATTTTCGACAAAAGAGATAACACCCCCCCATTACGTCATGCTTCAGAAATGTGGAAAATGGTCCGTTTTCAAATGTTTTATTTTTGAACGTCAGTTCACATTTGTAGGTGGATCATCAGTGTTAGAGCTAAAATTAGCATGTTTAAAGTGATTTTCATGCTTCCAGGGGCTCGGGAAGTTAATTAAATACCATTTGGAGGCATTTAATGTTCAAGCAAAAATGGCTGATTTTCGACAAAAGAGATAACACCCCCCCCATTACGTCATGCTTCAGAAATGTGGAAAATGGTCCGTTTTCAAATGTTTTATTTTTGAACGTCAGTTCACATTTGTAGGTGGATGATCAGTGTTAGAGCTAAAATTAGCATGTTTAAAGTGATTTTCATGCTTCCAGGGGCCCAAAACACAAGATTTATGGAATGGTTAAAAGTGCATGAAAATGGCCAATTTACTCACTCTGAGTTCTCAAAAAGGGTTTCTTCACCCCGGGAAGTTAATTAAATACCATTTGGAGGCATTTAATGTTCGAGCAAAAACGGCTGATTTTCGACAAAAGAGATAACACCCCCCCATTACGTCATGCTTCAGAAATGTGGAAAATGGTCCGTTTTCAAATGTTTTATTTTTGAACGTCAGTTCACATTTGTAGGTGGATCATCAGTGTTAGAGCTAAAATTAGCATGTTTAAAGTGATTTTCATGCTTCCAGGGGCTCGGGAAGTTAATTAAATACCATTTGGAGGCATTTAATGTTCGAGCAAAAACGGCTGATTTTCGACAAAAGAGATAACACCCCCCCATTACGTCATGCTTCAGAAATGTGGAAAATGGTCCGTTTTCAAATGTTTTATTTTTGAACGTCAGTTCACATTTGTAGGTGGATCATCAGTGTTAGAGCTAAAATTAGCATGTTTAAAGTGATTTTCATGCTTCCAGGGGCCCAAAACACAAGATTTATGGAATGGTTAAAAGTGCATGAAAATGGCCAATTTACTCACTCTGAGTTCTCAAAAAGGGTTTCTTCACCCCGGGAAGTTAATTAAATACCATTTGGAGGCATTTAATGTTCGAGCAAAAACGGCTGATTTTCGACAAAAGAGATAACACCCCCCCATTACGTCATGCTTCAGAAATGTGGAAAATGGTCCGTTTTCAAATGTTTTATTTTTGAACGTCAGTTCACATTTGTAGGTGGATCATCAGTGTTAGAGCTAAAATTAGCATGTTTAAAGTGATTTTCATGCTTCCAGGGGCTCGGGAAGTTAATTAAATACCATTTGGAGGCATTTAATGTTCGAGCAAAAACGGCTGATTTTCGACAAAAGAGATAACACCCCCCCATTACGTCATGCTTCAGAAATGTGGAAAATGGTCCGTTTTCAAATGTTTTATTTTTGAACGTCAGTTCACATTTGTAGGTGGATCATCAGTGTTAGAGCTAAAATTAGCATGTTTAAAGTGATTTTCATGCTTCCAGGGGCTCGGGAATTTAATTAAATACCATTTGGAGGCATTTAATGTTCGAGCAAAAACGGCTGATTTTCGACAAAAGAGATAACACCCCCCCATTACGTCATGCTTCAGAAATGTGGAAAATGGTCCGTTTTCAAATGTTTTATTTTTGAACGTCAGTTCACATTTGTAGGTGGATCATCAGTGTTAGAGCTAAAATTAGCATGTTTAAAGTGATTTTCATGCTTCCAGGGGCTCGGGAAGTTAATTAAATACCACTTGGAGGCATTTAATGTTCGAGCAAAAACGGCTGATTTTCGACAAAAGAGATAACACCCCCCCATTACGTCATGCTTCAGAAATGTGGAAAATGGTCCGTTTTCAAATGTTTTATTTTTGAACGTCAGTTCACATTTGTAGGTGGATCATCAGTGTTAGAGCTAAAATTAGCATGTTTAAAGTGATTTTCATGCTTCCAGGGGCCCAAAACACAAGATTTATGGAATGGTTAAAAGTGCATGAAAATGGCCAATTTACTCACTCTGAGTTCTCAAAAAGGGTTTCTTCACCCCGGGAAGTTAATTAAATACCATTTGGAGGCATTTAATGTTCGAGCAAAAACGGCTGATTTTCGACAAAAGAGATAACACCCCCCCATTACGTCATGCTTCAGAAATGTGGAAAATGGTCCGTTTTCAAATGTTTTATTTTTGAACGTCAGTTCACATTTGTAGGTGGATCATCAGTGTTAGAGCTAAAATTAGCATGTTTAAAGTGATTTTCATGCTTCCAGGGGCTCGGGAAGTTAATTAAATACCATTTGGAGGCATTTAATGTTCGAGCAAAAACGGCTGATTTTCGACAAAAGAGATAACACCCCCCCATTACGTCATGCTTCAGAAATGTGGAAAATGGTCCGTTTTCAAATGTTTTATTTTTGAACGTCAGTTCACATTTGTAGGTGGATCATCAGTGTTAGAGCTAAAATTAGCATGTTTAAAGTGATTTTCATGCTTCCAGGGGCCCAAAACACAAGATTTATGGAATGGTTAAAAGTGCATGAAAATGGCCAATTTACTCACTCTGAGTTCTCAAAAAGGGTTTCTTCACCCCGGGAAGTTAATTAAATACCATTTGGAGGCATTTAATGTTCGAGCAAAACGGCTGATTTTCGACAAAAGAGATAACACCCCCCCATTACGTCATGCTTCAGAAATGTGGAAAATGGTCCGTTTTCAAATGTTTTATTTTTGAACATCAGTTCACATTTGTAGGTGGATCATCAGTGTTAGAGCTAAAATTAGCATGTTTAAAGTGATTTTCATGCTTCCAGGGGCTCGGGAAGTTAATTAAATACCATTTGGAGGCATTTAATGTTCGAGCAAAAACGGCTGATTTTCGACAAAAGAGATAACACCCCCCCATTACGTCATGCTTTAGAAATGTGGAAAATGGTCCGTTTTCAAATGTTTTATTTTTGAACGTCAGTTCACATTTGTAGGTGGATCATCAGTGTTAGAGCTAAAATTAGCATGTTTAAAGTGATTTTCATGCTTCCAGGGGCCCAAAACACAAGATTTATGGAATGGTTAAAAGTGCATGAAAATGGCCAATTTACTCACTCTGAGTTCTCAAAAAGGGTTTCTTCACCCCGGGAAGTTAATTAAATACCATTTGGAGGCATTTAATGTTCGAGCAAAAACGGCTGATTTTCGGCAAAAGAGATAACACCCCCCCATTACGTCATGCTTCAGAAATGTGGAAAATGGTCCGTTTTCAAATGTTTTATTTTTGAACGTCAGTTCACATTTGTAGGTGGATCATCAGTGTTAGAGCTAAAATTAGCATGTTTAAAGTGATTTTCATGCTTCCAGGGGCCCAAAACACAAGATTTATGGAATGGTTAAAAGTGCATGAAAATGGCCAATTTACTCACTCTGAGTTCTCAAAAAGGGTTTCTTCACCCCGGGAAGTTAATTAAATACCATTTGGAGGCATTTAATGTTCGAGCAAAAACGGCTGATTTTCGACAAAAGAGATAACACCCCCCCATTACGTCATGCTTCAGAAATGTGGAAAATGGTCCGTTTTCAAATGTTTTATTTTTGAACGTCAGTTCACATTTGTAGGTGGATCATCAGTGTTAGAGCTAAAATTAGCATGTTTAAAGTGATTTTCATGCTTCCAGGGGCCCAAAACACAAGATTTATGGAATGGTTAAAAGTGCATGAAAATGGCCAATTTACTCACTCTGAGTTCTCAAAAAGGGTTTCTTCACCCCGGGAAGTGAAATAAATACCATTTGGAGGCATTTAATGTTCGAGCAAAAACGGCTGATTTTCGACAAAAGAGATAACACCCCCCCATTACGTCATGCTTCAGAAATGTGGAAAATGGTCCGTTTTCAAATGTTTTATTTTTGAACGTCAGTTCACATTTGTAGGTGGATCATCAGTGTTAGAGCTAAAATTAGCATGTTTAAAGTGATTTTCATGCTTCCAGGGGCTCGGGAAGTTAATTAAATACCATTTGGAGGCATTTAATGTTCGAGCACAAACGGCTGATTTTCGACAAAAGAGATAACACCCCCCCATTACGTCATGCTTCAGAAATGTGGAAAATGGTCCGTTTTCAAATGTTTTATTTTTGAACGTCAGTTCACATTTGTAGGTGGATCATCAGTGTTAGAGCTAAAATTAGCATGTTTAAAGTGATTTTCATGCTTCCAGGGGCTCGGGAAGTTAATTAAATACCATTTGGAGGCATTTAATGTTCAAGCAAAAACGGCTGATTTTCGACAAAAGAGATAACACCCCCCCCATTACGTCATGCTTCAGAAATGTGGAAAATGGTCCGTTTTCAAATGTTTTATTTTTGAACGTCAGTTCACATTTGTAGGTGGATGATCAGTGTTAGAGCTAAAATTAGCATGTTTAAAGTGATTTTCATGCTTCCAGGGGCCCAAAACACAAGATTTATGGAATGGTTAAAAGTGCATGAAAATGGCCAATTTACTCACTCTGAGTTCTCAAAAAGGGTTTCTTCACCCCGGGAAGTTAATTAAATACCATTTGGAGGCATTTAATGTTCGAGCAAAAACGGCTGATTTTCGACAAAAGAGATAACACCCCCCCATTACGTCATGCTTCAGAAATGTGGAAAATGGTCCGTTTTCAAATGTTTTATTTTTGAACGTCAGTTCACATTTGTAGGTGGATCATCAGTGTTAGAGCTAAAATTAGCATGTTTAAAGTGATTTTCATGCTTCCAGGGGCTCGGGAAGTTAATTAAATACCATTTGGAGGCATTTAATGTTCGAGCAAAAACGGCTGATTTTCGACAAAAGAGATAACACCCCCCCATTACGTCATGCTTCAGAAATGTGGAAAATGGTCCGTTTTCAAATGTTTTATTTTTGAACGTCAGTTCACATTTGTAGGTGGATCATCAGTGTTAGAGCTAAAATTAGCATGTTTAAAGTGATTTTCATGCTTCCAGGGGCCCAAACACAAGATTTATGGAATGGTTAAAAGTGCATGAAAATGGCCAATTTACTCACTCTGAGTTCTCAAAAAGGGTTTCTTCACCCCGGGAAGTTAATTAAATACCATTTGGAGGCATTTAATGTTCGAGCAAAAACGGCTGATTTTCGACAAAAGAGATAACACCCCCCCATTACGTCATGCTTCAGAAATGTGGAAAATGGTCCGTTTTCAAATGTTTTATTTTTGAACGTCAGTTCACATTTGTAGGTGGATCATCAGTGTTAGAGCTAAAATTAGCATGTTTAAAGTGATTTTCATGCTTCCAGGGGCTCGGGAAGTTAATTAAATACCATTTGGAGGCATTTAATGTTCGAGCAAAAACGGCTGATTTTCGACAAAAGAGATAACACCCCCCCATTACGTCATGCTTCAGAAATGTGGAAAATGGTCCGTTTTCAAATGTTTTATTTTTGAACGTCAGTTCACATTTGTAGGTGGATCATCAGTGTTAGAGCTAAAATTAGCATGTTTAAAGTGATTTTCATGCTTCCAGGGGCTCGGGAATTTAATTAAATACCATTTGGAGGCATTTAATGTTCGAGCAAAAACGGCTGATTTTCGACAAAAGAGATAACACCCCCCCATTACGTCATGCTTCAGAAATGTGGAAAATGGTCCGTTTTCAAATGTTTTATTTTTGAACGTCAGTTCACATTTGTAGGTGGATCATCAGTGTTAGAGCTAAAATTAGCATGTTTAAAGTGATTTTCATGCTTCCAGGGGCTCGGGAAGTTAATTAAATACCACTTGGAGGCATTTAATGTTCGAGCAAAAACGGCTGATTTTCGACAAAAGAGATAACACCCCCCCATTACGTCATGCTTCAGAAATGTGGAAAATGGTCCGTTTTCAAATGTTTTATTTTTGAACGTCAGTTCACATTTGTAGGTGGATCATCAGTGTTAGAGCTAAAATTAGCATGTTTAAAGTGATTTTCATGCTTCCAGGGGCCCAAAACACAAGATTTATGGAATGGTTAAAAGTGCATGAAAATGGCCAATTTACTCACTCTGAGTTCTCAAAAAGGGTTTCTTCACCCCGGGAAGTTAATTAAATACCATTTGGAGGCATTTAATGTTCGAGCAAAAACGGCTGATTTTCGACAAAAGAGATAACACCCCCCCATTACGTCATGCTTCAGAAATGTGGAAAATGGTCCGTTTTCAAATGTTTTATTTTTGAACGTCAGTTCACATTTGTAGGTGGATCATCAGTGTTAGAGCTAAAATTAGCATGTTTAAAGTGATTTTTATGCTTCCAGGGGCTCGGGAAGTTAATTAAATACCATTTGGAGGCATTTAATGTTCGAGCAAAAACGGCTGATTTTCGACAAAAGAGATAACACCCCCCCATTACGTCATGCTTCAGAAATGTGGAAAATGGTCCGTTTTCAAATGTTTTATTTTTGAACGTCAGTTCACATTTGTAGGTGGATCATCAGTGTTAGAGCTAAAATTAGCATGTTTAAAGTGATTTTCATGCTTCCAGGGGCCCAAAACACAAGATTTATGGAATGGTTAAAAGTGCATGAAAATGGCCAATTTACTCACTCTGAGTTCTCAAAAAGGGTTTCTTCACCCCGGGAAGTTAATTAAATACCATTTGGAGGCATTTAATGTTCGAGCAAAACGGCTGATTTTCGACAAAAGAGATAACACCCCCCCATTACGTCATGCTTCAGAAATGTGGAAAATGGTCCGTTTTCAAATGTTTTATTTTTGAACGTCAGTTCACATTTGTAGGTGGATCATCAGTGTTAGAGCTAAAATTAGCATGTTTAAAGTGATTTTCATGCTTCCAGGGGCTCGGGAAGTTAATTAAATACCATTTGGAGGCATTTAATGTTCGAGCAAAAACGGCTGATTTTCGACAAAAGAGATAACACCCCCCCATTACGTCATGCTTCAGAAATGTGGAAAATGGTCCGTTTTCAAATGTTTTATTTTTGAACGTCAGTTCACATTTGTAGGTGGATCATCAGTGTTAGAGCTAAAATTAGCATGTTTAAAGTGATTTTCATGCTTCCAGGGGCCCAAAACACAAGATTTATGGAATGGTTAAAAGTGCATGAAAATGGCCAATTTACTCACTCTGAGTTCTCAAAAAGGGTTTCTTCACCCCGGGAAGTTAATTAAATACCATTTGGAGGCATTTAATGTTCGAGCAAAAACAGCTGATTTTCGACAAAAGAGATAACACCCCCCCATTACGTCATGCTTCAGAAATGTGGAAAATGGTCCGTTTTCAAATGTTTTATTTTTGAACGTCAGTTCACATTTGTAGGTGGATCATCAGTGTTAGAGCTAAAATTAGCATGTTTAAAGTGATTTTCATGCTTCCAGGGGCTCGGGAAGTTAATTAAATACCATTTGGAGGCATTTAATGTTCGAGCAAAAACGGCTGATTTTCGACAAAAGAGATAACACCCCCCCATTACGTCATGCTTCAGAAATGTGGAAAATGGTCCGTTTTCAAATGTTTTATTTTTGAACGTCAGTTCACATTTGTAGGTGGATCATCAGTGTTAGAGCTAAAATTAGCATGTTTAAAGTGATTTTCATGCTTCCAGGGGCCCAAAACACAAGATTAATGGAATGGTTAAAAGTGCATGAAAATGGCCAATTTACTCACTCTGAGTTCTCAAAAAGGGTTTCTTCACCCCGGGAAGTTAATTAAATACCATTTGGAGGCATTTAATGTTCGAGCAAAAACGGCTGATTTTCGACAAAGAGATAACACCCCCCCATTACGTCATGCTTCAGAAATGTGGAAAATGGTCCGTTTTCAAATGTTTTATTTTTGAACGTCAGTTCACATTTGTAGGTGGATCATCAGTGTTAGAGCTAAAATTAGCATGTTTAAAGTGATTTTCATGCTTCCAGGGGCTCGGGAAGTTAATTAAATACCATTTGGAGGCATTTAATGTTCGAGCAAAAACGGCTGATTTTCGACAAAAGAGATAACACACCCCCATTACGTCATGCTTCAGAAATGTGGAAAATGGTCCGTTTTCAAATGTTTTATTTTTGAACGTCAGTTCACATTTGTAGGTGGATCATCAGTGTTAGAGCTAAAATTAGCATGTTTAAAGTGATTTTCATGCTTCCAGGGGCACAAAACACAAGATTTATGGAATGGTTAAAAGTGCATGAAAATGGCCAATTTACTCACTCTGAGTTCTCAAAAAGGGTTTCTTCACCCCGGGAAGTTAATTAAATACCATTTGGAGGCATTTAATGTTCGAGCAAAAATGGCTGATTTTCGACAAAAGAGATAACACCCCCCCATTACGTCATGCTTCAGAAATGTGGAAAATGGTCCGTTTTCAAATGTTTTATTTTTGAACGTCAGTTCACATTTGTAGGTGGATCATCAGTGTTAGAGCTAAAATTAGCATGTTTAAAGTGATTTTCATGCTTCCAGGGGCTCGGGAAGTTAATTAAATACCATTTGGAGGCATTTAATGTTCGAGCAAAAACGGCTGATTTTCGACAAAAGAGATAACACCCCCCCATACGTCATGCTTCAGAAATGTGGAAAATGGTCCGTTTTCAAATGTTTTATTTTTGAACGTCAGTTCACATTTGTAGGTGGATCATCAGTGTTAGAGCTAAAATTAGCATGTTTAAAGTGATTTTCATGCTTCCAGGGGCCCAAAACACAAGATTTATGGAATGGTTAAAAGTGCATGAAAATGGCCAATTTACTCACTCTGAGTTCTCAAAAAGGGTGTCTTCACCCCGGGAAGTGAAATAAATACCATTTGGAGGCATTTAATGTTCGAGCAAAAACGGCTGATTTTCGACAAAAGAGATAACACCCCCCCATTACGTCATGCTTCAGAAATGTGGAAAATGGTCCGTTTTCAAATGTTTTATTTTTGAACGTCAGTTCACATTTGTAGGTGGATCATCAGTGTTAGAGCTAAAATTAGCATGTTTAAAGTGATTTTCATGCTTCCAGGGGCTCGGGAAGTTAATTAAATACCATTTGGAGGCATTTAATGTTCGAGCAAAAACGGCTGATTTTCGACAAAAGAGATAACACCCCCCCATTACGTCATGCTTCAGAAATGTGGAAAATGGTCCGTTTTCAAATGTTTTATTTTTGAACGTCAGTTCACATTTGAAGGTGGATCATCAGTGTTAGAGCTAAAATTAGCATGTTTAAAGTGATTTTCATGCTTCCAGGGGCTCGGGAAGTTAATTAAATACCATTAGGAGGCATTTACTGTTCGAGCAAAAACGGCTGATTTTCGACAAAAGAGATAACACCCCCCATTACGTCATGCTTCAGAAATGTGGAAAATGGTCCATTTTCAAATGTTTTATTTTTGAACGTCAGTTCACATTTGTAGGTGGATCATCAGTGTTAGAGCTAAAATTAGCATGTTTAAAGTGATTTTCATGCTTCCAGGGGCCCAAAACACAAGATTTATGGAATGGTTAAAAGTGCATGAAAATGGCCAATTTACTCACTCTGAGTTCTCAAAAAGGGTTTCTTCACCCCGGGAAGTTAATTAAATACCATTTGGAGGCATTTAATGTTCGAGCAAAAACGGCTGATTTTCGACAAAAGAGATAACACCCCCCCATTACGTCATGCTTCAGAAATGTGGAAAATGGTCCGTTTTCAAATGTTTTATTTTTGAACGTCAGTTCACATTTGTAGGTGGATCATCAGTGTTAGAGCTAAAATTAGCATGTTTAAAGTGATTTTCATGCTTCCAGGGGCTCAGGAAGTTAATTAAATACCATTTGGAGGCATTTAATGTTCGAGCAAAAACGGCTGATTTTCGACAAAAGAGATAACACCCCCCCATTACGTCATGCTTCAGAAATGTGGAAAATGGTCCGTTTTCAAATGTTTTATTTTTGAACGTCAGTTCACATTTGTAGGTGGATCATCAGTGTTAGAGCTAAAATTAGCATGTTTAAAGTGATTTTCATGCTTCCAGGGGCCCAAAACACAAGATTTATGGAATGGTTAAAAGTGCATGAAAATGGCCAATTTACTCACTCTGAGTTCTCAAAAAGGGTTTCTTCTCCCCGGGAAGTTAATTAAATACCATTTGGAGGCATTTAATGTTCGAGCAAAAACGGCTGATTTTCGACAAAAGAGATAACACCCCCCCATTACGTCATGCTTCAGAAATGTGGAAAATGGTCCGTTTTCAAATGTTTTATTTTTGAACGTCAGTTCACATTTGTAGGTGGATCATCAGTGTTAGAGCTAAAATTAGCATGTTTAAAGTGATTTTCATGCTTCCAGGGGCTCGGGAAGTGAAATAAATACCATTTGGAGGCATTTAATGTTCGAGCAAAAACGGCTGATTTTCGACAAAAGAGATAACACCCCCCCATTACGTCATGCTTCAGAAATGTGGAAAATGGTCCGTTTTCAAATGTTTTATTTTTGAACGTCAGTTCACATTTGTAGGTGGATCATCAGTGTTAGAGCTAAAATTAGCATGTTTAAAGTGATTTTCATGCTTCCAGGGGCCCAAAACACAAGATTTATGGAATGGTTAAAAGTGCATGAAAATGGCCAATTTACTCACTCTGAGTTCTCAAAAAGGGTTTCTTCACCCCGGGAAGTGAAATAAATACCATTTGGAGGCATTTAATGTTCGAGCAAAAACGGCTGATTTTCGACAAAAGAGATAACACCCCCCCATTACGTCATGCTTCAGAAATGTGGAAAATGGTCCGTTTTCAAATGTTTTATTTTTGAACGTCAGTTCACATTTGTAGGTGGATCATCAGTGTTAGAGCTAAAATTAGCATGTTTAAAGTGATTTTCATGCTTCCAGGGGCTCGGGAAGTTAATTAAATACCATTTGGAGGCATTTAATGTTCGAGCAAAAACGGCTGATTTTCGACAAAAGAGATAACACCCCCCCATTACGTCATGCTTCAGAAATGTGGAAAATGGTCCGTTTTCAAATGTTTTATTTTTGAACGTCAGTTCACATTTGTAGGTGGATCATCAGTGTTAGAGCTAAAATTAGCATGTTTAAAGTGATTTTCATGCTTCCAGGGGCTCGGGAAGTTAATTAAATACCATTTGGAGGCATTTAATGTTCAAGCAAAAACGGCTGATTTTCGACAAAAGAGATAACACCCCCCCCATTACGTCATGCTTCAGAAATGTGGAAAATGGTCCGTTTTCAAATGTTTTATTTTTGAACGTCAGTTCACATTTGTAGGTGGATCATCAGTGTTAGAGCTAAAATTAGCATGTTTAAAGTGATTTTCATGCTTCCAGGGGCCCAAAACACAAGATTTATGGAATGGTTAAAAGTGCATGAAAATGGCCAATTTACTCACTCTGAGTTCTCAAAAAGGGTTTCTTCACCCCGGGAAGTTAATTAAATACCATTTGGAGGCATTTAATGTTCGAGCAAAAACGGCTGATTTTCGACAAAAGAGATAACACCCCCCCCATTACGTCATGCTTCAGAAATGTGGAAAATGGTCCGTTTTCAAATGTTTTATTTTTGAACGTCAGTTCACATTTGTAGGTGGATCATCAGTGTTAGAGCTAAAATTAGCATGTTTAAAGTGATTTTCATGCTTCCAGGGGCCCAAAACACAAGATTTATGGAATGGTTAAAAGTGCATGAAAATGGCCAATTTACTCACTCTGAGTTCTCAAAAAGGGTTTCTTCACCCCGGGAAGTTAATTAAATACCATTTGGAGGCATTTAATGTTCGAGCAAAAACGGCTGATTTTCGACAAAAGAGATAACACCCCCCCATTACGTCATGCTTCAGAAATGTGGAAAATGGTCCGTTTTCAAATGTTTTATTTTTGAACGTCAGTTCACATTTGTAGGTGGATCATCAGTGTTAGAGCTAAAATTAGCATGTTTAAAGTGATTTTCATGCTTCCAGGGGCTCGGGAAGTTAATTAAATACCATTTGGAGGCATTTAATGTTCGAGCAAAAACGGCTGATTTTCGACAAAAGAGATAACACCCCCCCATTACGTCATGCTTCAGAAATGTGGAAAATGGTCCGTTTTCAAATGTTTTATTTTTGAACGTCAGTTCACATTTGTAGGTGGATCATCAGTGTTAGAGCTAAAATTAGCATGTTTAAAGTGATTTTCATGCTTCCAGGGGCTCGGGAAGTTAATTAAATACCATTTGGAGGCATTTAATGTTCGAGCAAAAACGGCTGATTTTCGACAAAAGGGATAACACCCCCCCATTACGTCATGCTTCAGAAATGTGGAAAATGGTCCGTTTTCAAATGTTTTATTTTTGAACGTCAGTTCACATTTGTAGGTGGATCATCAGTGTTAGAGCTAAAATTAGCATGTTTAAAGTGATTTTCATGCTTCCAGGGGCTCGGGAAGTTAATTAAATACCATTTGGAGGCATTTAATGTTCGAGCAAAAACGGCTGATTTTCGACAAAAGAGATAACACCCCCCCATTACGTCATGCTTCAGAAATGTGGAAAATGGTCCGTTTTCAAATGTTTTATTTTTGAACGTCAGTTCACATTTGTAGGTGGATCATCAGTGTTAGAGCTAAAATTAGCATGTTTAAAGTGATTTTCATGCTTCCAGGGGCCCAAAACACAAGATTTATGGAATGGTTAAAAGTGCATGAAAATGGCCAATTTACTCACTCTGAGTTCTCAAAAAGGGTTTCTTCACCCCGGGAAGTTAATTAAATACCATTTGGAGGCATTTAATGTTCGAGCAAAAACGGCAGATTTTCGACAAAAGAGATAACACCCCCCCATTACGTCATGCTTCAGAAATGTGGAAAATGGTCCGTTTTCAAATGTTTTATTTTTGAACGTCAGTTCACATTTGTAGGTGGATCATCAGTGTTAGAGCTAAAATTAGCATGTTTAAAGTGATTTTCATGCTTCCAGGGGCTCGGGAAGTTAATTAAATACCATTTGGAGGCATTTAATGTTCGAGCAAAAACGGCTGATTTTCGACAAAAGAGATAACACCCCCCATTACGTCATGCTTCAGAAATGTGGAAAATGGTCCGTTTTCAAATGTTTTATTTTTGAACGTCAGTTCACATTTGTAGGTGGATCATCAGTGTTAGAGCTAAAATTAGCATGTTTAAAGTGATTTTCATGCTTCCAGGGGCCCAAAACACAAGATTTATGGAATGGTTAAAAGTGCATGAAAATGGCCAATTTACTCACTCTGAGTTCTCAAAAAGGGTTTCTTCACCCCGGGAAGTTAATTAAATACCATTTGGAGGCATTTAATGTTCGAGCAAAAACGGCTGATTTTCGACAAAAGAGATAACACCCCCCCATTACGTCATGCTTCAGAAATGTGGAAAATGGTCCGTTTTCAAATGTTTTATTTTTGAACGTCAGTTCACATTTGTAGGTGGATCATCAGTGTTAGAGCTAAAATTAGCATGTTTAAAGTGATTTTCATGCTTCCAGGGGCTCGGGAATTTAATTAAATACCATTTGGAGGCATTTAATGTTCGAGCAAAAACGGCTGATTTTCGACAAAAGAGATAACACCCCCCCATTACGTCATGCTTCAGAAATGTGGAAAATGGTCCGTTTTCAAATGTTTTATTTTTGAACGTCAGTTCACATTTGTAGGTGGATCATCAGTGTTAGAGCTAAAATTAGCATGTTTAAAGTGATTTTCATGCTTCCAGGGGCCCAAAACACAAGATTTATGGAATGGTTAAAAGTGCATGAAAATGGCCAATTTACTCACTCTGAGTTCTCAAAAAGGGTTTCTTCACCCCGGGAAGTTAATTAAATACCATTTGGAGGCATTTAATGTTCGAGCAAAAACGGCTGATTTTCGGCAAAAGAGATAACACCCCCCCATTACGTCATGCTTCAGAAATGTGGAAAATGGTCCGTTTTCAAATGTTTTATTTTTGAACGTCAGTTCACATTTGTAGGTGGATCATCAGTGTTAGAGCTAAAATTAGCATGTTTAAAGTGATTTTCATGCTTCCAGGGGCCCAAAACACAAGATTTATGGAATGGTTAAAAGTGCATGAAAATGGCCAATTTACTCACTCTGAGTTCTCAAAAAGGGTTTCTTCACCCCGGGAAGTTAATTAAATACCATTTGGAGGCATTTAATGTTCGAGCAAAAACGGCTGATTTTCGGCAAAAGAGATAACACCCCCCCATTACGTCATGCTTCAGAAATGTGGAAAATGGTCCGTTTTCAAATGTTTTATTTTTGAACGTCAGTTCACATTTGTAGGTGGATCATCAGTGTTAGAGCTAAAATTAGCATGTTTAAAGTGATTTTCATGCTTCCAGGGGCCCAAAACACAAGATTTATGGAATGGTTAAAAGTGCATGAAAATGGCCAATTTACTCACTCTGAGTTCTCAAAAAGGGTTTCTTCACCCCGGGAAGTTAATTAAATACCATTTGGAGGCATTTAATGTTCGAGCAAAAACGGCTGATTTTCGACAAAAGAGATAACACCCCCCCATTACGTCATGCTTCAGAAATGTGGAAAATGGTCCGTTTTCAAATGTTTTATTTTTGAACGTCAGTTCACATTTGTAGGTGGATCATCAGTGTTAGAGCTAAAATTAGCATGTTTAAAGTGATTTTCATGCTTCCAGGGGCCCAAAACACAAGATTTATGGAATGGTTAAAAGTGCATGAAAATGGCCAATTTACTCACTCTGAGTTCTCAAAAAGGGTTTCTTCACCCCGGGAAGTGAAATAAATACCATTTGGAGGCATTTAATGTTCGAGCAAAAACGGCTGATTTTCGACAAAAGAGATAACACCCCCCCATTACGTCATGCTTCACAAATGTGGAAAATGGTCCGTTTTCAAATGTTTTATTTTTGAACGTCAGTTCACATTTGTAGGTGGATCATCAGTGTTAGAGCTAAAATTAGCATGTTTAAAGTGATTTTCATGCTTCCAGGGGCTCGGGAAGTTAATTAAATACCATTTTGAGGCATTTAATGTTCGAGCAAAAACGGCTGATTTTCGACAAAAGAGATAACACCCCCCCATTACGTCATGCTTCTGAAATGTGGAAAATGGTCCGTTTTCAAATGTTTTATTTTTGAACGTCAGTTCACATTTGTAGGTGGATCATCAGTGTTAGAGCTAAAATTAGCATGTTTAAAGTGATTTTCATGCTTCCAGGGGCTCGGGAAGTTAATTAAATACCATTTGGAGGCATTTAATGTTCGAGCAAAAACGGCTGATTTTCGACAAAAGAGATAACACCCCCCCATTACGTCATGCTTCAGAAATGTGGAAAATGGTCCGTTTTCAAATGTTTTATTTTTGAACGTCAGTTCACATTTGTAGGTGGATCATCAGTGTTAGAGCTAAAATTAGCATGTTTAAAGTGATTTTCATGCTTCCAGGGGCCCAAAACACAAGATTTATGGAATGGTTAAAAGTGCATGAAAATGGCCAATTTACTCACTCTGAGTTCTCAAAAAGGGTTTCTTCACCCCGGGAAGTTAATTAAATACCATTTGGAGGCATTTAATGTTCGAGCAAAAACGGCTGATTTTCGACAAAAGAGATAACACCCCCCCATTACGTCATGCTTCAGAAATGTGGAAAATGGTCCGTTTTCAAATGTTTTATTTTTGAACGTCAGTTCACATTTGTAGGTGGATCATCAGTGTTAGAGCTAAAATTAGCATGTTTAAAGTGATTTTCATGCTTCCAGGGGCTCGGGAAGTTAATTAAATACCATTTGGAGGCATTTAATGTTCAAGCAAAAACGGCTGATTTTCGACAAAAGAGATAACACCCCCCCATTACGTCATGCTTCAGAAATGTGGAAAATGGTCCGTTTTCAAATGTTTTATTTTTGAACGTCAGTTCACATTTGTAGGTGGATCATCAGTGTTAGAGCTAAAATTAGCATGTTTAAAGTGATTTTCATGCTTCCAGGGGCTCGGGAAGTTAATTAAATACCATTTGGAGGCATTTAATGTTCGAGCAAAAACGGCTGATTTTCGACAAAAGAGATAACACCCCCCATTACGTCATGCTTCAGAAATGTGGAAAATGGTCCGTTTTCAAATGTTTTATTTTTGAACGTCAGTTCACATTTGTAGGTGGATCATCAGTGTTAGAGCTAAAATTAGCATGTTTAAAGTGATTTTCATGCTTCCAGGGGCTCGGGAAGTTAATTAAATACCACTTGGAGGCATTTAATGTTCGAGCAAAAACGGCTGATTTTCGACAAAAGAGATAACACCCCCCCATTACGTCATGCTTCAGAAATGTGGAAAATGGTCCGTTTTCAAATGTTTTATTTTTGAACGTCAGTTCACATTTGTAGGTGGATCATCAGTGTTAGAGCTAAAATTAGCATGTTTAAAGTGATTTTCATGCTTCCAGGGGCCCAAAACACAAGATTTATGGAATGGTTAAAAGTGCATGAAAATGGCCAATTTACTCACTCTGAGTTCTCAAAAAGGGTTTCTTCACCCCGGGAAGTTAATTAAATACCATTTGGAGGCATTTAATGTTCGAGCAAAAACGGCTGATTTTCGACAAAAGAGATAACACCCCCCCATTACGTCATGCTTCAGAAATGTGGAAAATGGTCCGTTTTCAAATGTTTTATTTTTGAACGTCAGTTCACATTTGTAGGTGGATCATCAGTGTTAGAGCTAAAATTAGCATGTTTAAAGTGATTTTCATGCTTCCAGGGGCTCGGGAAGTTAATTAAATACCATTTGGAGGCATTTAATGTTCGAGCAAAAACGGCTGATTTTCGACAAAAGAGATAACACCCCCCCATTACGTCATGCTTCAGAAATGTGGAAAATGGTCCGTTTTCAAATGTTTTATTTTTGAACGTCAGTTCACATTTGTAGGTGGATCATCAGTGTTAGAGCTAAAATTAGCATGTTTAAAGTGATTTTCATGCTTCCAGGGGCCCAAAACACAAGATTTATGGAATGGTTAAAAGTGCATGAAAATGGCCAATTTACTCACTCTGAGTTCTCAAAAAGGGTTTCTTCACCCCGGGAAGTTAATTAAATACCATTTGGAGGCATTTAATGTTCGAGCAAAAACGGCTGATTTTCGACAAAAGAGATAACACCCCCCCATTACGTCATGCTTCAGAAATGTGGAAAATGGTCCGTTTTCAAATGTTTTATTTTTGAACGTCAGTTCACATTTGTAGGTGGATCATCAGTGTTAGAGCTAAAATTAGCATGTTTAAAGTGATTTTCATGCTTCCAGGGGCTCGGGAAGTTAATTAAATACCATTTGGAGGCATTTAATGTTCGAGCAAAAACGGCTGATTTTCGACAAAAGAGATAACACCCCCCCATTACGTCATGCTTCAGAAATGTGGAAAATGGTCCGTTTTCAAATGTTTTATTTTTGAACGTCAGTTCACATTTGTAGGTGGATCATCAGTGTTAGAGCTAAAATTAGCATGTTTAAAGTGATTTTCATGCTTCCAGGGGCCCAAAACACAAGATTTATGGAATGGTTAAAAGTGCATGAAAATGGCCAATTTACTCACTCTGAGTTCTCAAAAAGGGTTTCTTCACCCCGGGAAGTTAATTAAATACCATTTGGAGGCATTTAATGTTCGAGCAAAAACGGCTGATTTTCGACAAAAGAGATAACACCCCCCCATTACGTCATGCTTCAGAAATGTGGAAAATGGTCCGTTTTCAAATGTTTTATTTTTGAACGTCAGTTCACATTTGTAGGTGGATCATCAGTGTTAGAGCTAAAATTAGCATGTTTAAAGTGATTTTCATGCTTCCAGGGGCTCGGGAAGTTAATTAAATACCATTTGGAGGCATTTAATGTTCAAGCAAAAACGGCTGATTTTCGACAAAAGAGATAACACCCCCCCATTACGTCATGCTTCAGAAATGTGGAAAATGGTCCGTTTTCAAATGTTTTATTTTTGAACGTCAGTTCACATTTGTAGGTGGATCATCAGTGTTAGAGCTAAAATTAGCATGTTTAAAGTGATTTTCATGCTTCCAGGGGCTCGGGAAGTTAATTAAATACCATTTGGAGGCATTTAATGTTCGAGCAAAAACGGCTGATTTTCGACAAAAGAGATAACACCCCCCATTACGTCATGCTTCAGAAATGTGGAAAATGGTCCGTTTTCAAATGTTTTATTTTTGAACGTCAGTTCACATTTGTAGGTGGATCATCAGTGTTAGAGCTAAAATTAGCATGTTTAAAGTGATTTTCATGCTTCCAGGGGCTCGGGAAGTTAATTAAATACCACTTGGAGGCATTTAATGTTCGAGCAAAAACGGCTGATTTTCGACAAAAGAGATAACACCCCCCCATTACGTCATGCTTCAGAAATGTGGAAAATGGTCCGTTTTCAAATGTTTTATTTTTGAACGTCAGTTCACATTTGTAGGTGGATCATCAGTGTTAGAGCTAAAATTAGCATGTTTAAAGTGATTTTCATGCTTCCAGGGGCTCGGGAAGTTAATTAAAGACCATTTGGAGGCATTTAATGTTCGAGCAAAAACGGCTGATTTTCGACAAAAGAGATAACACCCCCCCATTACGTCATGCTTCAGAAATGTGGAAAATGGTCCGTTTTCAAATGTTTTATTTTTGAACGTCAGTTCACATTTGTAGGTGGATCATCAGTGTTAGAGCTAAAATTAGCATGTTTAAAGTGATTTTCATGCTTCCAGGGGCCCAAAACACAAGATTTATGGAATGGTTAAAAGTGCATGAAAATGGCCAATTTACTCACTCTGAGTTCTCAAAAAGGGTTTCTTCACCCCGGGAAGTTAATTAAATACCATTTGGAGGCATTTAATGTTCGAGCAAAACGGCTGATTTTCGACAAAAGAGATAACACCCCCCCATTACGTCATGCTTCAGAAATGTGGAAAATGGTCCGTTTTCAAATGTTTTATTTTTGAACGTCAGTTCACATTTGTAGGTGGATCATCAGTGTTAGAGCTAAAATTAGCATGTTTAAAGTGATTTTCATGCTTCCAGGGGCTCGGGAAGTTAATTAAATACCATTTGGAGGCATTTAATGTTCGAGCAAAAACGGCTGATTTTCGACAAAAGAGATAACACCCCCCCATTACGTCATGCTTCAAAAATGTGGAAAATGGTCCGTTTTCAAATGTTTTATTTTTGAACGTCAGTTCACATTTGTAGGTGGATCATCAGTGTTAGAGCTAAAATTAGCATGTTTAAAGTGATTTTCATGCTTCCAGGGGCCCAAAACACAAGATTTATGGAATGGTTAAAAGTGCATGAAAATGGCCAATTTACTCACTCTGAGTTCTCAAAAAGGGTTTCTTCACCCCGGGAAGTTAATTAAATACCATTTGGAGGCATTTAATGTTCGAGCAAAAACAGCTGATTTTCGACAAAAGAGATAACACCCCCCCATTACGTCATGCTTCAGAAATGTGGAAAATGGTCCGTTTTCAAATGTTTTATTTTTGAACGTCAGTTCACATTTGTAGGTGGATCATCAGTGTTAGAGCTAAAATTAGCATGTTTAAAGTGATTTTCATGCTTCCAGGGGCTCGGGAAGTTAATTAAATACCATTTGGAGGCATTTAATGTTCGAGCAAAAACGGCTGATTTTCGACAAAAGAGATAACACCCCCCCATTACGTCATGCTTCAGAAATGTGGAAAATGGTCCGTTTTCAAATGTTTTATTTTTGAACGTCAGTTCACATTTGTAGGTGGATCATCAGTGTTAGAGCTAAAATTAGCATGTTTAAAGTGATTTTCATGCTTCCAGGGGCTCGGGAAGTTAATTAAATACCATTTGGAGGCATTTAATGTTCAAGCAAAAACGGCTGATTTTCGACAAAAGAGATAACACCCCCCCCCATTACGTCATGCTTCAGAAATGTGGAAAATGGTCCGTTTTCAAATGTTTTATTTTTGAACGTCAGTTCACATTTGTAGGTGGATCATCAGTGTTAGAGCTAAAATTAGCATGTTTAAAGTGATTTTCATGCTTCCAGGGGCCCAAAACACAAGATTTATGGAATGGTTAAAAGTGCATGAAAATGGCCAATTTACTCACTCTGAGTTCTCAAAAAGGGTTTCTTCACCCTGGGAAGTTAATTAAATACCATTTGGAGGCATTTAATGTTCGAGCAAAAACGGCTGATTTTCGACAAAAGAGATAACACCCCCCCATTACGTCATGCTTCAGAAATGTGGAAAATGGTCCGTTTTCAAATGTTTTATTTTTGAACGTCAGTTCACATTTGTAGGTGGATCATCAGTGTTAGAGCTAAAATTAGCATGTTTAAAGTGATTTTCATGCTTCCAGGGGCTCGGGAAGTTAATTAAATACCATTTGGAGGCATTTAATGTTCGAGCAAAAACGGCTGATTTTCGACAAAAGAGATAACACCCCCCCATTACGTCATGCTTCAGAAATGTGGAAAATGGTCCGTTTTCAAATGTTTTATTTTTGAACGTCAGTTCACATTTGTAGGTGGATCATCAGTGTTAGAGCTAAAATTAGCATGTTTAAAGTGATTTTCATGCTTCCAGGGGCCCAAAACACAAGATTTATGGAATGGTTAAAAGTGCATGAAAATGGCCAATTTACTCACTCTGAGTTCTCAAAAAGGGTTTCTTCACCCCGGGAAGTTAATTAAATACCATTTGGAGGCATTTAATGTTCGAGCAAAACGGCTGATTTTCGACAAAAGAGATAACACCCCCCCCATTACGTCATGCTTCAGAAATGTGGAAAATGGTCCGTTTTCAAATGTTTTATTTTTGAACGTCAGTTCACATTTGTAGGTGGATCATCAGTGTTAGAGCTAAAATTAGCATGTTTAAAGTGATTTTCATGCTTCCAGGGGCTCGGGAAGTTAATTAAATACCATTTGGAGGCATTTAATGTTCGAGCAAAAACGGCTGATTTTCGACAAAAGAGATAACACCCCCCCATTACGTCATGCTTCAAAAATGTGGAAAATGGTCCGTTTTCAAATGTTTTATTTTTGAACGTCAGTTCACATTTGTAGGTGGATCATCAGTGTTAGAGCTAAAATTAGCATGTTTAAAGTGATTTTCATGCTTCCAGGGGCCCAAAACACAAGATTTATGGAATGGTTAAAAGTGCATGAAAATGGCCAATTTACTCACTCTGAGTTCTCAAAAAGGGTTTCTTCACCCCGGGAAGTTAATTAAATACCATTTGGAGGCATTTAATGTTCGAGCAAAAACAGCTGATTTTCGACAAAAGAGATAACACCCCCCCATTACGTCATGCTTCAGAAATGTGGAAAATGGTCCGTTTTCAAATGTTTTATTTTTGAACGTCAGTTCACATTTGTAGGTGGATCATCAGTGTTAGAGCTAAAATTAGCATGTTTAAAGTGATTTTCATGCTTCCAGGGGCTCGGGAAGTTAATTAAATACCATTTGGAGGCATTTAATGTTCGAGCAAAAACGGCTGATTTTCGACAAAAGAGATAACACCCCCCCATTACGTCATGCTTCAGAAATGTGGAAAATGGTCCGTTTTCAAATGTTTTATTTTTGAACGTCAGTTCACATTTGTAGGTGGATCATCAGTGTTAGAGCTAAAATTAGCATGTTTAAAGTGATTTTCATGCTTCCAGGGGCTCGGGAAGTTAATTAAATACCATTTGGAGGCATTTAATGTTCAAGCAAAAACGGCTGATTTTCGACAAAAGAGATAACACCCCCCCCCATTACGTCATGCTTCAGAAATGTGGAAAATGGTCCGTTTTCAAATGTTTTATTTTTGAACGTCAGTTCACATTTGTAGGTGGATCATCAGTGTTAGAGCTAAAATTAGCATGTTTAAAGTGATTTTCATGCTTCCAGGGGCCCAAAACACAAGATTTATGGAATGGTTAAAAGTGCATGAAAATGGCCAATTTACTCACTCTGAGTTCTCAAAAAGGGTTTCTTCACCCTGGGAAGTTAATTAAATACCATTTGGAGGCATTTAATGTTCGAGCAAAAACGGCTGATTTTCGACAAAAGAGATAACACCCCCCCATTACGTCATGCTTCAGAAATGTGGAAAATGGTCCGTTTTCAAATGTTTTATTTTTGAACGTCAGTTCACATTTGTAGGTGGATCATCAGTGTTAGAGCTAAAATTAGCATGTTTAAAGTGATTTTCATGCTTCCAGGGGCTCGGGAAGTTAATTAAATACCATTTGGAGGCATTTAATGTTCGAGCAAAAACGGCTGATTTTCGACAAAAGAGATAACACCCCCCCATTACGTCATGCTTCAGAAATGTGGAAAATGGTGCGTTTTCAAATGTTTTATTTTTGAACGTCAGTTCACATTTGTAGGTGGATCATCAGTGTTAGAGCTAAAATTAGCATGTTTAAAGTGATTTTCATGCTTCCAGGGGCCCAAAACACAAGATTTATGGAATGGTTAAAAGTGCATGAAAATGGCCAATTTACTCACTCTGAGTTCTCAAAAAGGGTTTCTTCACCCCGGGAAGTTAATTAAATACCATTTGGAGGCATTTAATGTTCGAGCAAAAACGGCTGATTTTCGACAAAAGAGATAACACCCCCCCATTACGTCATGCTTCAGAAATGTGGAAAATGGTCCGTTTTCAAATGTTTTATTTTTGAACGTCAGTTCACATTTGTAGGTGGATCATCAGTGTTAGAGCTAAAATTAGCATGTTTAAAGTGATTTTCATGCTTCCAGGGGCTCGGGAAGTTAATTAAATACCATTTGGAGGCATTTAATGTTCGAGCAAAAACGGCTGATTTTCGACAAAAGAGATAACACCCCCCCATTACGTCATGCTTCAGAAATGTGGAAAATGGTCCGTTTTCAAATGTTTTATTTTTGAACGTCAGTTCACATTTGTAGGTGGATCATCAGTGTTAGAGCTAAAATTAGCATGTTTAAAGTGATTTTCATGCTTCCAGGGGCTCGGGAAGTTAATTAAATACCATTTGGAGGCATTTAATGTTCGAGCAAAAACGGCTGATTTTCGACAAAAGAGATAACACCCCCCCATTACGTCATGCTTCAGAAATGTGGAAAATGGTCCGTTTTCAAATGTTTTATTTTTGAACGTCAGTTCACATTTGTAGGTGGATCATCAGTGTTAGAGCTAAAATTAGCATGTTTAAAGTGATTTTCATGCTTCCAGGGGCCCAAAACACAAGATTTATGGAATGGTTAAAAGTGCATGAAAATGGCCAATTTACTCACTCTGAGTTCTCAAAAAGGGTTTCTTCACCCCGGGAAGTTAATTAAATACCATTTGGAGGCATTTAATGTTCGAGCAAAAACGGCTGATTTTCGACAAAGAGATAACACCCCCCCATTACGTCATGCTTCAGAAATGTGGAAAATGGTCCGTTTTCAAATGTTTTATTTTTGAACGTCAGTTCACATTTGTAGGTGGATCATCAGTGTTAGAGCTAAAATTAGCATGTTTAAAGTGATTTTCATGCTTCCAGGGGCTCGGGAAGTTAATTAAATACCATTTGGAGGCATTTAATGTTCGAGCAAAAACGGCTGATTTTCGACAAAAGAGATAACACCCCCCCATTACGTCATGCTTCAGAAATGTGGAAAATGGTCCGTTTTCAAATGTTTTATTTTTGAACGTCAGTTCACATTTGTAGGTGGATCATCAGTGTTAGAGCTAAAATTAGCATGTTTAAAGTGATTTTCATGCTTCCAGGGGCACAAAACACAAGATTTATGGAATGGTTAAAAGTGCATGAAAATAGCCAATTTACTCACTCTGAGTTCTCAAAAAGGGTTTCTTCACCCCGGGAAGTTAATTAAATACCATTTGGAGGCATTTAATGTTCGAGCAAAAACGGCTGATTTTCGACAAAAGAGATAACACCCCCCCATTACGTCATGCTTCAGAAATGTGGAAAATGGTCCGTTTTCAAATGTTTTATTTTTGAACGTCAGTTCACATTTGTAGGTGGATCATCAGTGTTAGAGCTAAAATTAGCATGTTTAAAGTGATTTTCATGCTTCCAGGGGCTCGGGAAGTTAATTAAATACCATTTGGAGGCATTTAATGTTCGAGCAAAAATGGCTGATTTTCGACAAAAGAGATAACACCCCCCCATACGTCATGCTTCAGAAATGTGGAAAATGGTCCGTTTTCAAATGTTTTATTTTTGAACGTCAGTTCACATTTGTAGGTGGATCATCAGTGTTAGAGCTAAAATTAGCATGTTTAAAGTGATTTTCATGCTTCCAGGGGCCCAAAACACAAGATTTATGGAATGGTTAAAAGTGCATGAAAATGGCCAATTTACTCACTCTGAGTTCTCAAAAAGGGTGTCTTCACCCCGGGAAGTGAAATAAATACCATTTGGAGGCATTTAATGTTCGAGCAAAAACGGCTGATTTTCGACAAAAGAGATAACACCCCCCCATTACGTCATGATTCAGAAATGTGGAAAATGGTCCGTTTTCAAATGTTTTATTTTTGAACGTCAGTTCACATTTGTAGGTGGATCATCAGTGTTAGAGCTAAAATTAGCATGTTTAAAGTGATTTTCATGCTTCCAGGGGCTCGGGAAGTTAATTAAATACCATTTGGAGGCATGTAATGTTCGAGCAAAAACGGCTGATTTTCGACAAAAGAGATAACACCCCCCATTACGTCATGCTTCAGAAATGTGGAAAATGGTCCATTTTCAAATGTTTTATTTTTGAACGTCAGTTCACATTTGTAGGTGGATCATCAGTGTTAGAGCTAAAATTAGCATGTTTAAAGTGATTTTCATGCTTCCAGGGGCCCAAAACACAAGATTTATGGAATGGTTAAAAGTGCATGAAAATGGCCAATTTACTCACTCTGAGTTCTCAAAAAGGGTTTCTTCACCCCGGGAACTTAATTAAATACCATTTGGAGGCATTTAATGTTCGAGCAAAAACAGCTGATTTTCGACAAAAGAGATAACACCCCCCCATTACGTCATGCTTCAGAAATGTGGAAAATGGTCCGTTTTCAAATGTTTTATTTTTGAACGTCAGTTCACATTTGTAGGTGGATCATCAGTGTTAGAGCTAAAATTAGCATGTTTAAAGTGATTTTCATGCTTCCAGGGGCTCGGGAAGTTAATTAAATACCATTTGGAGGCATTTAATGTTCGAGCAAAAACGGCTGATTTTCGACAAAAGAGATAACACCCCCCCATTACGTCATGCTTCAGAAATGTGGAAAATGGTCCGTTTTCAAATGTTTTATTTTTGAACGTCAGTTCACATTTGTAGGTGGATCATCAGTGTTAGAGCTAAAATTAGCATGTTTAAAGTGATTTTCATGCTTCCAGGGGCCCAAAACACAAGATTTATGGAATGGTTAAAAGTGCATGAAAATGGCCAATTTACTCACTCTGAGTTCTCAAAAAGGGTTTCTTCACCCCGGGAACTTAATTAAATACCATTTGGAGGCATTTAATGTTCGAGCAAAAACAGCTGATTTTCGACAAAAGAGATAACACCCCCCCATTACGTCATGCTTCAGAAATGTGGAAAATGGTCCGTTTTCAAATGTTTTATTTTTGAACGTCAGTTCACATTTGTAGGTGGATCATCAGTGTTAGAGCTAAAATTAGCATGTTTAAAGTGATTTTCATGCTTCCAGGGGCTCGGGAAGTTAATTAAATACCATTTGGAGGCATTTAATGTTCGAGCAAAAACGGCTGATTTTCGACAAAAGAGATAACACCCCCCCATTACGTCATGCTTCAGAAATGTGGAAAATGGTCCGTTTTCAAATGTTTTATTTTTGAACGTCAGTTCACATTTGTAGGTGGATCATCAGTGTTAGAGCTAAAATTAGCATGTTTAAAGTGATTTTCATGCTTCCAGGGGCCCAAAACACAAGATTTATGGAATGGTTAAAAGTGCATGAAAATGGCCAATTTACTCACTCTGAGTTCTCAAAAAGGGTTTCTTCACCCCGGGAAGTTAATTAAATACCATTTGGAGGCATTTAATGTTCGAGCAAAAACGGCTGATATTCGACAAAAGAGATAACACCCCCCCATTACGTCATGCTTCAGAAATGTGGAAAATGGTCCGTTTTCAAATGTTTTATTTTTGAACGTCAGTTCACATTTGTAGGTGGATCATCAGTGTTAGAGCTAAAATTAGCATGTTTAAAGTGATTTTCATGCTTCCAGGGGCTCGGGAAGTGAAATAAATACCATTTGGAGGCATTTAATGTTCGAGCAAAAACGGCTGATTTTCGACAAAAGAGATAACACCCCCCCATTACGTCATGCTTCAGAAATGTGGAAAATGGTCCGTTTTCAAATGTTTTATTTTTGAACATCAGTTCACATTTGTAGGTGGATCATCAGTGTTAGAGCTAAAATTAGCATGTTTAAAGTGATTTTCATGCTTCCAGGGGCCCAAAACACAAGATTTATGGAATGGTTAAAAGTGCATGAAAATGGCCAATTTACTCACTCTGAGTTCTCAAAAAGGGTTTCTTCACCCCGGGAAGTTAATTAAATACCATTTGGAGGCATTTAATGTTCGAGCAAAAACGGCTGATTTTCGACAAAAGAGATAACACCCCCCCATTATGTCATGCTTCAGAAATGTGGAAAATGGTCCGTTTTCAAATGTTTTATTTTTGAACGTCAGTTCACATTTGTAGGTGGATCATCAGTGTTAGAGCTAAAATTAGCACGTTTAAAGTGATTTTCATGCTTCCAGGGGCTCGGGAAGTTAATTAAATACCATTTGGAGGCATTTAATGTTCGAGCAAAAACGGCTGATTTTCGACAAAAGAGATAACACCCCCCCATTACGTCATGCTTCAGAAATGTGGAAAATGGTCCGTTTTCAAATTTTTTATTTTTGAACGTCAGTTCACATTTGTAGGTGGATCATCAGTGTTAGAGCTAAAATTAGCATGTTTAAAGTGATTTTCATGCTTCCAGGGGCTCGGGAAGTGAAATAAATACCATTTGGAGGCATTTAATGTTCGAGCAAAAACGGCAGATTTTCGACAAAAGAGATAACACCCCCCCATTACGTCATGCTTCAGAAATGTGGAAAATGGTCCGTTTTCAAATGTTTTATTTTTGAACGTCAGTTCACATTTGTAGGTGGATCATCAGTGTTAGAGCTAAAATTAGCATGTTTAAAGTGATTTTCATGCTTCCAGGGGCCCAAAACACAAGATTTATGGAATGGTTAAAAGTGCATGAAAATGGCCAATTTACTCACTCTGAGTTCTCAAAAAGGGTTTCTTCACCCCGGGAAGTTAATTAAATACCATTTGGAGGCATTTAATGTTCGAGCAAAAACGGCTGATTTTCGACAAAAGAGATAACACCCCCCCATTACTTCATGCTTCAGAAATGTGGAAAATGGTCCGTTTTCAAATGTTTTATTTTTGAACATCAGTTCACATTTGTAGGTGGATCATCAGTGTTAGAGCTAAAATTAGCATGTTTAAAGTGATTTTCATGCTTCCAGGGGCTCGGGAAGTTAATTAAATACCATTTGGAGGCATTTAATGTTCGAGCAAAAACAGCTGATTTTCGACAAAAGAGATAACACCCCCCCATTACGTCATGCTTCAGAAATGTGGAAAATGGTCCGTTTTCAAATGTTTTATTTTTGAACGTCAGTTCACATTTGTAGGTGGATCATCAGTGTTAGAGCTAAAATTAGCATGTTTAAAGTGATTTTCATGCTTCCAGGGGCCCAAAACACAAGATTTATGGAATGGTTAAAAGTGCATGAAAATGGCCAATTTACTCACTCTGAGTTCTCAAAAAGGGTTTCTTCACCCCAGGAAGTTAATTAAATACCATTTGGAGGCATTTAATGTTCGAGCAAAAACGGCTGATTTTCGACAAAAGAGATAACACCCCCCCATTACGTCATGCTTCAGAAATGTGGAAAATGGTCCGTTTTCAAATGTTTTATTTTTGAACGTCAGTTCACATTTGTAGGTGGATCATCAGTGTTAGAGCTAAAATTAGCATGTTTAAAGTGATTTTCATGCTTCCAGGGGCTCGGGAAGTTAATTAAATACCATTTGGAGGCATTTAATGTTCGAGCAAAAACGGCTGATTTTCGACAAAAGAGATAACACCCCCCCATTACGTCATGCTTCAGAAATGTGGAAAATGGTCCGTTTTCAAATGTTTTATTTTTGAACGTCAGTTCACATTTGTAGGTGGATCATCAGTGTTAGAGCTAAAATTAGCATGTTTAAAGTGATTTTCATGCTTCCAGGGGCCCAAAACACAAGATTTATGGAATGGTTAAAAGTGCATGAAAATGGCCAATTTACTCACTCTGAGTTCTCAAAAAGGGTTTCTTCACCCCGGGAAGTTAATTAAATACCATTTGGAGGCATTTAATGTTCGAGCAAAAACGGCTGATTTTCGACAAAAGAGATAACACCCCCCCATTACGTCATGCTTCAGAAATGTGGAAAATGGTCCGTTTTCAAATGTTTTATTTTTGAACGTCAGTTCACATTTGTAGGTGGATCATCAGTGTTAGAGCTAAAATTAGCATGTTTAAAGTGATTTTCATGCTTCCAGGGGCTCGGGAAGTTAATTAAATACCATTTGGAGGCATTTAATGTTCGAGCAAAAACGGCTGATTTTCGACAAAAGAGATAACACCCCCCCATTACGTCATGCTTCAGAAATGTGGAAAATGGTCCGTTTTCAAATGTTTTATTTTTGAACGTCAGTTCACATTTGTAGGTGGATCATCAGTGTTAGAGCTAAAATTAGCATGTTTAAAGTGATTTTCATGCTTCCAGGGGCTCGGGAAGTGAAATAAATACCATTTGGAGGCATTTAATGTTCGAGCAAAAACGGCTGATTTTCGACAAAAGAGATAACACCCCCCCATTACGTCATGCTTCAGAAATGTGGAAAATGGTCCGTTTTCAAATGTTTTATTTTTGAACGTCAGTTCACATTTGTAGGTGGATCATCAGTGTTAGAGCTAAAATTAGCATGTTTAAAGTGATTTTCATGCTTCCAGGGGCCCAAAACACAAGATTAATGGAATGGTTAAAAGTGCATGAAAATGGCCAATTTACTCACTCTGAGTTCTCAAAAAGGGTTTCTTCACCCCGGGAAGTGAAATAAATACCATTTGGAGGCATTTAATGTTCGAGCAAAAACGGCTGATTTTCGACAAAAGAGATATCACCCCCCCATTACGTCATGCTTCAGAAATGTGGAAAATGGTCCGTTTTCAAATGTTTTATTTTTGAACGTCAGTTCACATTTGTAGGTGGATCATCAGTGTTAGAGCTAAAATTAGCATGTTTAAAGTGATTTTCATGCTTCCAGGGGCTCGGGAAGTTAATTAAATACCATTTGGAGGCATTTAATGTTCGAGCAAAAACGGCTGATTTTCGACAAAAGAGATAACACCCCCCCATTATGTCATGCTTCAGAAATGTGGAAAATGGTCCGTTCTCAAATGTTTTATTTTTGAACGTCAGTTCACATTTGTAGGTGGATCATCAGTGTTAGAGCTAAAATTAGCATGTTTAAAGTGATTTTCATGCTTCCAGGGGCTCGGGAAGTTAATTAAATACCATTTGGAGGCATTTAATGTTCAAGCAAAAACGGCTGATTTTCGACAAAAGAGATAACACCCCCCCATTACGTCATGCTTCAGAAATGTGGAAAATGGTCCGTTTTCAAATGTTTTATTTTTGAACGTCAGTTCACATTTGTAGGTGGATCATCAGTGTTAGAGCTAAAATTAGCATGTTTAAAGTGATTTTCATGCTTCCAGGGGCTCGGGAAGTTAATTAAATACCATTTGGAGGCATTTAATGTTCGAGCAAAAACGGCTGATTTTCGACAAAAGAGATAACACCCCCCCATTACGTCATGCTTCAGAAATGTGGAAAATGGTCCGTTTTCAAATGTTTTATTTTTGAACGTCAGTTCACATTTGTAGGTGGATCATCAGTGTTAGAGCTAAAATTAGCATGTTTAAAGTGATTTTCATGCTTCCAGGGGCTCGGGAAGTGAAATAAATACCATTTGGAGGCATTTAATGTTCGAGCAAAAACGGCTGATTTTCGACAAGAGATAACACCCCCCCATTACGTCATGCTTCAGAAATGTGGAAAATGGTCCGTTTTCAAATGTTTTATTTTTGAACGTCAGTTCACATTTGTAGGTGGATCATCAGTGTTAGAGCTAAAATTAGCACGTTTAAAGTGATTTTCATGCTTCCAGGGGCTCGGGAAGTTAATTAAATACCATTTGGAGGCATTTAATGTTCGAGCAAAAACGGCTGATTTTCGACAAAAGAGATAACACCCCCCCATTACGTCATGCTTCAGAAATGTGGAAAATGGTCCGTTTTCAAATGTTTTATTTTTGAACGTCAGTTCACATTTGTAGGTGGATCATCAGTGTTAGAGCTAAAATTAGCATGTTTAAAGTGATTTTCATGCTTCCAGGGGCCCAAAACACAAGATTTATGGAATGGTTAAAAGTGCATGAAAATGGCCAATTTACTCACTCTGAGTTCTCAAAAAGGGTTTCTTCACCCCGGGAAGTTAATTAAATACCATTTGGAGGCATTTAATGTTCGAGCAAAAACGGCTGATTTTCGACAAAAGAGATAACACCCCCCCATTACGTCATGCTTCAGAAATGTGGAAAATGGTCCGTTTTCAAATGTTTTATTTTTGAACGTCAGTTCACATTTGTAGGTGGATCATCAGTGTTAGAGCTAAAATTAGCATGTTTAAAGTGATTTTCATGCTTCCAGGGGCTCGGGAAGTTAATTAAATACCATTTGGAGGCATTTAATGTTCGAGCAAAAACGGCTGATTTTCGACAAAAGAGATAACACCCCCCCATTACGTCATGCTTCAGAAATGTGGAAAATGGTCCGTTTTCAAATGTTTTATTTTTGAACGTCAGTTCACATTTGTAGGTGGATCATCAGTGTTAGAGCTAAAATTAGCATGTTTAAAGTGATTTTCATGCTTCCAGGGGCTCGGGAAGTTAATTAAATACCATTTGGAGGCATTTAATGTTCGAGCAAAAACGGCTGATTTTCGACAAAAGAGATAACACCCCCCCATTACGTCATGCTTCAGAAATGTGGAAAATGGTCAGTTTTCAAATGTTTTATTTTTGAACGTCAGTTCACATTTGTAGGTGGATCATCAGTGTTAGAGCTAAAATTAGCATGTTTAAAGTGATTTTCATGCTTCCAGGGGCCCAAAACACAAGATTTATGGAATGGTTAAAAGTGCATGAAAATGGCCAATTTACTCACTCTGAGTTCTCAAAAAGGGTTTCTTCACCCCGGGAAGTTAATTAAATACCATTTGGAGGCATTTAATGTTCGAGCAAAAACGGCTGATTTTCGACAAAAGAGATAACACCCCCCCATTACGTCATGCTTCAGAAATGTGGAAAATGGTCCGTTTTCAAATGTTTTATTTTTGAACGTCGATTCACATTTGTAGGTGGATCATCAGTGTTAGAGCTAAAATTAGCATGTTTAAAGTGATTTTCATGCTTCCAGGGGCTCGGGAAGTTAATTAAATACCATTTGGAGGCATTTAATGTTCGAGCAAAAACAGCTGATTTTCGACAAAAGAGATAACACCCCCCATTACGTCATGCTTCAGAAATGTGGAAAATGGTCCGTTTTCAAATGTTTTATTTTTGAACGTCAGTTCACATTTGTAGGTGGATCATCAGTGTTAGAGCTAAAATTAGCATGTTTAAAGTGATTTTCATGCTTCCAGGGGCCCAAAACACAAGATTTATGGAATGGTTAAAAGTGCATGAAAATGGCCAATTTACTCACTCTGAGTTCTCAAAAAGGGTTTCTTCACCCCGGGAAGTTAATTAAATACCATTTGGAGGCATTTAATGTTCGAGCAAAAACAGCTGATTTTCGACAAAAGAGATAACACCCCCCCATTACGTCATGCTTCAGAAATGTGGAAAATGGTCCGTTTTCAAATGTTTTATTTTTGAACGTCAGTTCACATTTGTAGGTGGATCATCAGTGTTAGAGCTAAAATTAGCATGTTTAAAGTGATTTTCATGCTTCCAGGGGCTCGGGAAGTTAATTAAATACCATTTGGAGGCATTTAATGTTCGAGCAAAAACGGCTGATTTTCGACAAAAGAGATAACACCCCCCCATTACGTCATGCTTCAGAAATGTGGAAAATGGTCCGTTTTCAAATGTTTTATTTTTGAACGTCAGTTCACATTTGTAGGTGGATCATCAGTGTTAGAGCTAAAATTAGCATGTTTAAAGTGATTTTCATGCTTCCAGGGGCTCGGGAAGTTAATTAAATACCATTTGGAGGCATTTAATGTTCGAGCAAAAACGGCTGATTTTCGACAAAAGAGATAAGACCCCCCCATTACGTCATGCTTCAGAAATGTGGAAAATGGTCCGTTTTCAAATGTTTTATTTTTGAACGTCAGTTCACATTTGTAGGTGGATCATCAGTGTTAGAGCTAAAATTAGCATGTTTAAAGTGATTTTCATGCTTCCAGGGGCCCAAAACACAAGATTTATGGAATGGTTAAAAGTGCATGAAAATGGCCAATTTACTCACTCTGAGTTCTCAAAAAGGGTTTCTTCACCCCGGGAAGTTAATTAAATACCATTTGGAGGCATTTAATGTTCGAGCAAAAACGGCTGATTTTCGACAAAAGAGATAACACCCCCCCATTACGTCATGCTTCAGAAATGTGGAAAATGGTCCGTTTTCAAATGTTTTATTTTTGAACGTCAGTTCACATTTGTAGGTGGATCATCAGTGTTAGAGCTAAAATTAGCATGTTTAAAGTGATTTTCATGCTTCCAGGGGCTCGGGAAGTGAAATAAATACCATTTGGAGGCATTTAATGTTCGAGCAAAAACGGCTGATTTTCGACAAAAGAGATAACACCCCCCCATTACGTCATGCTTCAGAAATGTGGAAAATGGTCCGTTTTCAAATGTTTTATTTTTGAACGTCAGTTCACATTTGTAGGTGGATCATCAGTGTTAGAGCTAAAATTAGCATGTTTAAAGTGATTTTCATGCTTCCAGGGGCCCAAAACACAAGATTTATGGAATGGTTAAAAGTGCATGAAAATGGCCAATTTACTCACTCTGAGTTCTCAAAAAGGGTTTCTTCACCCCGGGAAGTTAATTAAATACCATTTGGAGGCATTTAATGTTCGAGCAAAAACGGCTGATTTTCGACAAAAGAGATAACACCCCCCCATTACGTCATGCTTCAGAAATGTGGAAAATGGTCCGTTTTCAAATGTTTTATTTTTGAACGTCAGTTCACATTTGTAGGTGGATCATCAGTGTTAGAGCTAAAATTAGCATGTTTAAAGTGATTTTCATGCTTCCAGGGGCTCGGGAAGTTAATTAAATACCATTTGGAGGCATTTAATGTTCGAGCAAAAACGGCTGATTTTCGACAAAAGAGATAACACCCCCCCATTACGTCATGCTTCAGAAATGTGGAAAATGGTCCGTTTTCAAATGTTTTATTTTTGAATGTCAGTTCACATTTGTAGGTGGATCATCAGTGTTAGAGCTAAAATTAGCATGTTTAAAGTGATTGTCATGCTTCCAGGGGCCCAAAACACAAGATTTATGGAATGGTTAAAAGTGCATGAAAATGGCCAATTTACTCACTCTGAGTTCTCAAAAAGGGTTTCTTCACCCCGGGAAGTTAATTAAATACCATTTGGAGGCATTTAATGTTCGAGCAAAAACGGCTGATTTTCGACAAAAGAGATAACACCCCCCCATTACGTCATGCTTCAGAAATGTGGAAAATGGTCCGTTTTCAAATGTTTTATTTTTGAACGTCAGTTCTCATTTGTAGGTGGATCATCAGTGTTAGAGCTAAAATTAGCATGTTTAAAGTGATTTTCATGCTTCCAGGGGCTCGGGAAGTGAAATAAATACCATTTGGAGGCATTTAATGTTCGAGCAAAAACGGCTGATTTTCGACAAAAGAGATAACACCCCCCCATTACGTCATGCTTCAGAAATGTGGAAAATGGTCCGTTTTCAAATGTTTTATTTTTGAACGTCAGTTCACATTTGTAGGTGGATCATCAGTGTTAGAGCTAAAATTAGCATGTTTAAAGTGATTTTCATGCTTCCAGGGGCCCAAAACACCAGATTAATGGAATGGTTAAAAGTGCATGAAAATGGCCAATTTACTCACTCTGAGTTCTCAAAAAGGGTTTCTTCACCCCGGGAAGTGAAATAAATACCATTTGGAGGCATTTAATGTTCGAGCAAAAACGGCTGATTTTCGACAAAAGAGATAACACCCCCCCATTACGTCATGCTTCAGAAATGTGGAAAATGGTCCGTTTTCAAATGTTTTATTTTTGAACGTCAGTTCACATTTGTAGGTGGATCATCAGTGTTAGAGCTAAAATTAGCATGTTTAAAGTGATTTTCATGCTTCCAGGGGCTCGGGAAGTTAATTAAATACCATTTGGAGGCATTCAATGTTCGAGCAAAAACGGCTGATTTTCGACAAAAGAGATAACACCCCCCCATTACGTCATGCTTCAGAAATGTGGAAAATGGTCCGTTTTCAAATGTTTTATTTTTGAACGTCAGTTCACATTTGTAGGTGGATCATCAGTGTTAGAGCTAAAATTAGCATGTTTAAAGTGATTTTCATGCTTCCAGGGGCCCAAAACACAAGATTTATGGAATGGTTAAAAGTGCATGAAAATGGCCAATTTACTCACTCTGAGTTCTCAAAAAGGGTTTCTTCACCCCGGGAAGTTAATTAAATACCATTTGGAGGCATTTAATGTTCGAGCAAAAACGGCTGATTTTCGACAAAAGAGATAACACCCCCCCATTACGTCATGCTTCAGAAATGTGGAAAATGGTCCGTTTTCAAATGTTTTATTTTTGAACGTCAGTTCACATTTGTAGGTGGATCATCAGTGTTAGAGCTAAAATTAGCATGTTTAAAGTGATTTTCATGCTTCCAGGGGCCCAAAACACAAGATTTATGGAATGGTTAAAAGTGCGTGAAAATGGCCAATTTACTCACTCTGAGTTCTCAAAAAGGGTTTCTTCACCCCGGGAAGTTAATTAAATACCATTTGGAGGCATTTAATGTTCGAGCAAAAACGGCTGATTTTCGACAAAAGAGATAACACCCCCCCATTACGTCATGCTTCAGAAATGTGGAAAATGGTCCGTTTTCAAATGTTTTATTTTTGAACGTCAGTTCACATTTGTAGGTGGATCATCAGTGTTAGAGCTAAAATTAGCATGTTTAAAGTGATTTTCATGCTTCCAGGGGCCCAAAACACAAGATTTATGGAATGGTTAAAAGTGCATGAAAATGGCCAATTTACTCACTCTGAGTTCTCAAAAAGGGTTTCTTCACCCCGGGAAGTGAAATAAATACCATTTGGAGGCATTTAATGTTCGAGCAAAAACGGCTGATTTTCGACAAAAGAGATAACACCCCCCCATTACGTCATGCTTCAGAAATGTGGAAAATGGTCCGTTTTCAAATGTTTTATTTTTGAACGTCAGTTCACATTTGTAGGTGGATCATCAGTGTTAGAGCTAAAATTAGCATGTTTAAAGTGATTTTCATGCTTCCAGGGGCTCGGGAAGTTAATTAAATACCATTTGGAGGCATTTAATGTTCAAGCAAAAACGGCTGATTTTCGACAAAAGAGATAACACCCCCCCATTACGTCATGCTTCAGAAATGTGGAAAATGGTCCGTTTTCAAATGTTTTATTTTTGAACGTCAGTTCACATTTGTAGGTGGATCATCAGTGTTAGAGCTAAAATTAGCATGTTTAAAGTGATTTTCATGCTTCCAGGGGCTCGGGAAGTTAATTAAATACCATTTGGAGGCATTTAATGTTCAAGCAAAAATGGCTGATTTTCGACAAAAGAGATAACACCCCCCCATTACGTCATGCTTCAGAAATGTGGAAAATGGTCCGTTTTCAAATGTTTTATTTTTGAACGTCAGTTCACATTTGTAGGTGGATCATCAGTGTTAGAGCTAAAATTAGCATGTTTAAAGTGATTTTCATGCTTCCAGGGGCCCAAAACACAAGATTTATGGAATGGTTAAAAGTGCATGAAAATGGCCAATTTACTCACTCTGAGTTCTCAAAAAGGGTTTCTTCACCCCGGGAAGTTAATTAAATACCATTTGGAGGCATTTAATGTTCGAGCAAAAACTGCTGATTTTCGACAAAAGAGATAACACCCCCCCATTACGTCATGCTTCAGAAATGTGGAAAATGGTCCGTTTTCAAATGTTTTATTTTTGAACGTCAGTTCACATTTGTAGGTGGATCATCAGTGTTAGAGCTAAAATTAGCATGTTTAAAGTGATTTTCATGCTTCCAGGGGCTCGGGAAGTTAATTAAATACCATTTGGAGGCATTTAATGTTCGAGCAAAAACGGCTGATTTTCGACAAAAGAGATAACACCCCCCCATTACGTCATGCTTCAGAAATGTGGAAAATGGTCCGTTTTCAAATGTTTTATTTTTGAACGTCAGTTCACATTTGTAGGTGGATCATCAGTGTTAGAGCTAAAATTAGCATGTTTAAAGTGATTTTCATGCTTCCAGGGGCCCAAAACACAAGATTTATGGAATGGTTAAAAGTGCATGAAAATGGCCAATTTACTCACTCTGAGTTCTCAAAAAGGGTTTCTTCACCCCGGGAAGTTAATTAAATACCATTTGGAGGCATTTAATGTTCGAGCAAAAACGGCTGATTTTCGACAAAAGAGATAACACCCCCCCATTACGTCATGCTTCAGAAATGTGGAAAATGGTCCGTTTTCAAATGCTTTATTTTTGAACGTCAGTTCACATTTGTAGGTGGATCATCAGTGTTAGAGCTAAAATTAGCATGTTTAAAGTGATTTTCATGCTTCCAGGGGCTCGGGAAGTTAATTAAATACCATTTGGAGGCATTTAATGTTCGAGCAAAAACGGCTGATTTTCGACAAAAGAGATAACACCCCCCCATTACGTCATGCTTCAGAAATGTGGAAAATGGTCCGTTTTCAAATGTTTTATTTTTGAACGTCAGTTCACATTTGTAGGTGGATCATCAGTGTTAGAGCTAAAATTAGCATGTTTAAAGTGATTTTCATGCTTCCAGGGGCTCGGGAAGTTAATTAAATACCATTTGGAGGCATTTAATGTTCGAGCAAAAACGGCTGATTTTCGACAAAAGAGATAACACCCCCCCATTACGTCATGCTTCAGAAATGTGGAAAATGGTCCGTTTTCAAATGTTTTATTTTTGAACGTCAGTTCACATTTGTAGGTGGATCATCAGTGTTAGAGCTAAAATTAGCATGTTTAAAGTGATTTTCATGCTTCCAGGGGCTCGGGAAGTTAATTAAATACCATTTGGAGGCATTTAATGTTCGAGCAAAAACGGCTGATTTTCGACAAAAGAGATAACACCCCCCCATTACGTCATGCTTCAGAAATGTGGAAAATGGTCCGTTTTCAAATGTTTTATTTTTGAACGTCAGTTCACATTTGTAGGTGGATCATCAGTGTTAGAGCTAAAATTAGCATGTTTAAAGTGATTTTCATGCTTCCAGGGGCCCAAAACACAAGATTTATGGAATGGTTAAAAGTGCATGAAAATGGCCAATTTACTCACTCTGAGTTCTCAAAAAGGGTTTCTTCGCCCCGGGAAGTTAATTAAATACCATTTGGAGGCATTTAATGTTCGAGCAAAAACGGCTGATTTTCGACAAAAGAGATAACACCCCCCCATTACGTCATGCTTCAGAAATGTGGAAAATGGTCCGTTTTCAAATGTTTTATTTTTGAACGTCAGTTCACATTTGTAGGTGGATCATCAGTGTTAGAGCTAAAATTAGCATGTTTAAAGTGATTTTCATGCTTCCAGGGGCTCGGGAAGTTAATTAAATACCATTTGGAGGCATTTAATGTTCGAGCAAAAACGGCTGATTTTCGACAAAAGAGATAACACCCCCCCATTACGTCATGCTTCAGAAATGTGGAAAATGGTCCGTTTTCAAATGTTTTATTTTTGAACGTCAGTTCACATTTGTAGGTGGATCATCAGTGTTAGAGCTAAAATTAGCATGTTTAAAGTGATTTTCATGCTTCCAGGGGCCCAAAACACAAGATTTATGGAATGGTTAAAAGTGCATGAAAATGGCCAATTTACTCACTCTGAGTTCTCAAAAAGGGTTTCTTCACCCCGGGAAGTTAATTAAATACCATTTGGAGGCATTTAATGTTCGAGCAAAAACGGCTGATTTTCGACAAAGAGATAACACCCCCCCATTACGTCATGCTTCAGAAATGTGGAAAATGGTCCGTTTTCAAATGTTTTATTTTTGAACGTCAGTTCACATTTGTAGGTGGATCATCAGTGTTAGAGCTAAAATTAGCATGTTTAAAGTGATTTTCATGCTTCCAGGGGCTCGGGAAGTTAATTAAATACCATTTGGAGGCATTTAATGTTCGAGCAAAAACGGCTGATTTTCGACAAAAGAGATAACACCCCCCCATTACGTCATGCTTCAGAAATGTGGAAAATGGTCCGTTTTCAAATGTTTTATTTTTGAACGTCAGTTCACATTTGTAGGTGGATCATCAGTGTTAGAGCTAAAATTAGCATGTTTAAAGTGATTTTCATGCTTCCAGGGGCCCAAAACACAAGATTTATGGAATGGTTAAAAGTGCATGAAAATGGCCAATTTACTCACTCTGAGTTCTCAAAAAGGGTTTCTTCACCCCGGGAAGTTAATTAAATACCATTTGGAGGCATTTAATGTTCGAGCAAAAACGGCTGATTTTCGACAAAAGAGATAACACCCCCCCATTACGTCATGCTTCAGAAATGTGGAAAATGGTCCGTTTTCAAATGTTTTATTTTTGAACGTCAGTTCACATTTGTAGGTGGATCATCAGTGTTAGAGCTAAAATTAGCATGTTTAAAGTGATTTTCATGCTTCCAGGGGCTCGGGAAGTTAATTAAATACCATTTGGAGGCATTTAATGTTCGAGCAAAAACGGCTGATATTAGACAAAAGAGATAACACCCCCCCATACGTCATGCTTCAGAAATGTGGAAAATGGTCCGTTTTCAAATGTTTTATTTTTGAACGTCAGTTCACATTTGTAGGTGGATCATCAGTGTTAGAGCTAAAATTAGCATGTTTAAAGTGATTTTCATGCTTCCAGGGGCTCGGGAAGTTAATTAAATACCATTTGGAGGCATTTAATGTTCGAGCAAAAACGGCTGATTTTCGACAAAAGAGATAACACCCCCCCATTACGTCATGCTTCAGAAATGTGGAAAATGGTCCGTTTTCAAATGTTTTATTTTTGAACGTCAGTTCACATTTGTAGGTGGATCATCAGTGTTAGAGCTAAAATTAGCATGTTTAAAGTGATTTTCATGCTTCCAGGGGCCAAAAACACAAGATTTATGGAATGGTTAAAAGTGCATGAAAATGGCCAATTTACTCACTCTGAGTTCTCAAAAAGGGTTTCTTCACCCCGGGAAGTTAATTAAATACCATTTGGAGGCATTTAATGTTCGAGCAAAAACGGCTGATTTTCGACAAAAGAGATAACACCCCCCCATTACGTCATGCTTCAGAAATGTGGAAAATGGACCGTTTTCAAATGTTTTATTTTTGAACGTCAGTTCACATTTGTAGGTGGATCATCAGTGTTAGAGCTAAAATTAGCATGTTTAAAGTGATTTTCATGCTTCCAGGGGCTCGGGAAGTTAATTAAATACCATTTGGAGGCATTTAATGTTCGAGCAAAAACGGCTGATTTTCGACAAAAGAGATAACACCCCCCCATTACGTCATGCTTCAGAAATGTGGAAAATGGTCCGTTTTCAAATGTTTTATTTTTGAACGTCAGTTCACATTTGTAGGTGGATCATCAGTGTTAGAGCTAAAATTAGCATGTTTAAAGTGATTTTCATGCTTCCAGGGGCCCAAAACACAAGATTTATGGAATGGTTAAAAGTGCATGAAAATGGCCAATTTACTCACTCTGAGTTCTCAAAAAGGGTTTCTTCACCCCGGGAAGTTAATTAAATACCATTTCGAGGCATTTAATGTTCGAGCAAAAACGGCTGATTTTCGACAAAAGAGATAACACCCCCCCCATTACGTCATGCTTCAGAAATGTGGAAAATGGTCCGTTTTCAAATGTTTTATTTTTGAACGTCAGTTCACATTTGTAGGTGGATCATCAGTGTTAGAGCTAAAATTAGCATGTTTAAAGTGATTTTCATGCTTCCAGGGGCTCGGGAAGTGAAATAAATACCATTTGGAGGCATTTAATGTTCGAGCAAAAATGGCTGATTTTCGACAAAAGAGATAACACCCCCCCCATTACGTCATGCTTCAGAAATGTGGAAAATGGTCCGTTTTCAAATGTTTTATTTTTGAACGTCAGTTCACATTTGTAGGTGGATCATCAGTGTTAGAGCTAAAATTAGCATGTTTAAAGTGATTTTCATGCTTCCAGGGGCCCAAAACACAAGATTTATGGAATGGTTAAAAGTGCATGAAAATGGCCAATTTACTCACTCTGAGTTCTCAAAAAGGGTTTCTTCACCCCGGGAAGTTAATTAAATACCATTTGGAGGCATTTAATGTTCGAGCAAAAACGGCTGATTTTCGACAAAAGAGATAACACCCCCCCATTACGTCATGCTTCAGAAATGTGGAAAATGGTCCGTTTTCAAATGTTTTATTTTTGAACGTCAGTTCACATTTGTAGGTGGATCATCAGTGTTAGAGCTAAAATTAGCATGTTTAAAGTGATTTTCATGCTTCCAGGGGCTCGGGAAGTTAATTAAATACCATTTGGAGGCATTTAATGTTCGAGCAAAAACGGCTGATTTTCGACAAAAGAGATAACACCCCCCCATTACGTCATGCTTCAGAAATGTGGAAAATGGTCCGTTTTCAAATTTTTTATTTTTGAACGTCAGTTCACATTTGTAGGTGGATCATCAGTGTTAGAGCTAAAATTAGCATGTTTAAAGTGATTTTCATGCTTCCAGGGGCTCGGGAAGTGAAATAAATACCATTTGGAGGCATTTAATGTTCGAGCAAAAACGGCAGATTTTCGACAAAAGAGATAACACCCCCCCATTACGTCATGCTTCAGAAATGTGGAAAATGGTCCGTTTTCAAACGTTTTATTTTTGAACGTCAGTTCACATTTGTAGGTGGATCATCAGTGTTAGAGCTAAAATTAGCATGTTTAAAGTGATTTTCATGCTTCCAGGGGCCCAAAACACAAGATTTATGGAATGGTTAAAAGTGCATGAAAATGGCCAATTTACTCACTCTGAGTTCTCAAAAAGGGTTTCTTCACCCCGGGAAGTTAATTAAATACCATTTGGAGGCATTTAATGTTCGAGCAAAAACGGCTGATTTTCGACAAAAGAGATAACACCCCCCCATTACGTCATGCTTCAGAAATGTGGAAAATGGTCCGTTTTCAAATGTTTTATTTTTGAACATCAGTTCACATTTGTAGGTGGATCATCAGTGTTAGAGCTAAAATTAGCATGTTTAAAGTGATTTTCATGCTTCCAGGGGCTCGGGAAGTTAATTAAATACCATTTGGAGGCATTTAATGTTCGAGCAAAAACAGCTGATTTTCGACAAAAGAGATAACACCCCCCCATTACGTCATGCTTCAGAAATGTGGAAAATGGTCCGTTTTCAAATGTTTTATTTTTGAACGTCAGTTCACATTTGTAGGTGGATCATCAGTGTTAGAGCTAAAATTAGCATGTTTAAAGTGATTTTCATGCTTCCAGGGGCCCAAAACACAAGATTTATGGAATGGTTAAAAGTGCATGAAAATGGCCAATTTACTCACTCTGAGTTCTCAAAAAGGGTTTCTTCACCCCAGGAAGTTAATTAAATACCATTTGGAGGCATTTAATGTTCGAGCAAAAACGGCTGATTTTCGACAAAAGAGATAACACCCCCCCATTACGTCATGCTTCAGAAATGTGGAAAATGGTCCGTTTTCAAATGTTTTATTTTTGAACGTCAGTTCACATTTGTAGGTGGATCATCAGTGTTAGAGCTAAAATTAGCATGTTTAAAGTGATTTTCATGCTTCCAGGGGCTCGGGAAGTTAATTAAATACCATTTGGAGGCATTTAATGTTCGAGCAAAAACGGCTGATTTTCGACAAAAGAGATAACACCCCCCCATTACGTCATGCTTCAGAAATGTGGAAAATGGTCCGTTTTCAAATGTTTTATTTTTGAACGTCAGTTCACATTTGTAGGTGGATCATCAGTGTTAGAGCTAAAATTAGCATGTTTAAAGTGATTTTCATGCTTCCAGGGGCCCAAAACACAAGATTTATGGAATGGTTAAAAGTGCATGAAAATGGCCAATTTACTCACTCTGAGTTCTCAAAAAGGGTTTCTTCACCCCGGGAAGTTAATTAAATACCATTTGGAGGCATTTAATGTTCGAGCAAAAACGGCTGATTTTCGACAAAAGAGATAACACCCCCCCATTACGTCATGCTTCAGAAATGTGGAAAATGGTCCGTTTTCAAATGTTTTATTTTTGAACGTCAGTTCACATTTGTAGGTGGATCATCAGTGTTAGAGCTAAAATGAGCATGTTTAAAGTGATTTTCATGCTTCCAGGGGCTCGGGAAGTTAATTAAATACCATTTGGAGGCATTTAATGTTCGAGCAAAAACGGCTGATTTTCGACAAACACCCCCCCATTACGTCATGCTTCAGAAATGTGGAAAATGGTCCGTTTTCAAATGTTTTATTTTTGAACGTCAGTTCACATTTGTAGGTGGATCATCAGTGTTAGAGCTAAAATTAGCATGTTTAAAGTGATTTTCATGCTTCCAGTGGCCCAAAACACAAGATTTATGGAATGGTTAAAAGTGCATGAAAATGGCCAATTTACTCACTCTGAGTTCTCAAAAAGGGTTTCTTCACCCCGGGAAGTTAATTAAATACCATTTGGAGGCATTTAATGTTCGAGCAAAAACGGCTGATTTTCGACAAAAGAGATAACACCCCCCCATTACGTCATGCTTCAGAAATGTGGAAAATGGTCTGTTTTCAAATGTTTTATTTTTGAACGTCAGTTCACATTTGTAGGTGGATCATCAGTGTTAGAGCTAAAATTAGCATGTTTAAAGTGATTTTCATGCTTCCAGGGGCTCGGGAAGTTAATTAAATACCATTTGGAGGCATTTAATGTTCGAGCAAAAACGGCTGATTTTCGACAAAAGAGATAACACCCCCCATTACGTCATGCTTCAGAAATGTGGAAAATGGTCCGTTTTCAAATGTTTTATTTTTGAACGTCAGTTCACATTTGTAGGTGGATCATCAGTGTTAGAGCTAAAATTAGCATGTTTAAAGTGATTTTCATGCTTCCAGGGGCTCGGGAAGTGAAATAAATACCATTTGGAGGCATTTAATGTTCGAGCAAAAACGGCTGATTTTCGACAAAAGAGATAACACCCCCCCATTACGTCATGCTTCAGAAATGTGGAAAATGGTCCGTTTTCAAATGTTTTATTTTTGAACGTCAGTTCACATTTGTAGGTGGATCATCAGTGTTAGAGCTAAAATTAGCATGTTTAAAGTGATTTTCATGCTTCCAGGGGCCCAAAACACAAGATTAATGGAATGGTTAAAAGTGCATGAAAATGGCCAATTTACTCACTCTGAGTTCTCAAAAAGGGTTTCTTCACCCCGGGAAGTGAAATAAATACCATTTGGAGGCATTTAATGTTCGAGCAAAAACGGCTGATTTTCGACAAAAGAGATAACACCCCCCCATTACGTCATGCTTCAGAAATGTGGAAAATGGTCCTTTTCAAATGTTTTATTTTTGAACGTCAGTTCACATTTGTAGGTGGATCATCAGTGTTAGAGCTAAAATTAGCATGTTTAAAGTGATTTTCATGCTTCCAGGGGCTCGGGAAGTTAATTAAATACCATTTGGAGGCATTTAATGTTCGAGCAAAAACGGCTGATTTTCGACAAAAGAGATAACACCCCCCCATTACGTCATGCTTCAGAAATGTGGAAAATGGTCCGTTTTCAAATGTTTTATTTTTGAACGTCAGTTCACATTTGTAGGTGGATCATCAGTGTTAGAGCTAAAATTAGCATGTTTAAAGTGATTTTCATGCTTCCAGGGGCCCAAAACACAAGATTTATGGAATGGTTAAAAGTGCATGAAAATGGCCAATTTACTCACTCTGAGTTCTCAAAAAGGGTTTCTTCACCCCGGGAAGTTAATTAAATACCATTTGGAGGCATTTAATGTTCGAGCAAAAACGGCTGATTTTCGACAAAAGAGATAACACCCCCCCCATTACGTCATGCTTCAGAAATGTGGAAAATGGTCCGTTTTCAAATGTTTTATTTTTGAACGTCAGTTCAAATTTGTAGGTGGATCATCAGTGTTAGAGCTAAAATTAGCATGTTTAAAGTGATTTTCATGCTTCCAGGGGCCCAAAACACAAGATTTATGGAATGGTTAAAAGTGCATGAAAATGGCCAATTTACTCACTCTGAGTTCTCAAAAAGGGTTTCTTCACCCCGGGAAGTTAATTAAATACCATTTGGAGGCATTTAATGTTCGAGCAAAAACGGCTGATTTTCGACAAAAGAGATAACACCCCCCCATTACGTCATGCTTCAGAAATGTGGAAAATGGTCCGTTTTCAAATATTTTATTTTTGAACGTCAGTTCACATTTGTAGGTGGATCATCAGTGTTAGAGCTAAAATTAGCATGTTTAAAGTGATTTTCATGCTTCCAGGGGCCCAAAACACAAGATTTATGGAATGGTTAAAAGTGCATGAAAATGGCCAATTTACTCACTCTGAGTTCTCAAAAAGGGTTTCTTCACCCCGGGAAGTGAAATAAATACCATTTGGAGGCATTTAATGTTCGAGCAAAAACGGCTGATTTTCGACAAAAGAGATAACACCCCCCCATTACGTCATGCTTCAGAAATGTGGAAAATGGTCCGTTTTCAAATGTTTTATTTTTGAACGTCAGTTCACATTTGTAGGTGGATCATCAGTGTTAGAGCTAAAATTAGCATGTTTAAAGTGATTTTCATGCTTCCAGGGGCTCGGGAAGTTAATTAAATACCATTTGGAGGCATTTAATGTTCGAGCAAAAACGCTGATTTTCGACAAAAGAGATAACACCCCCCCATTATGTCATGCTTCAGAAATGTGGAAAATGGTCCGGTTTCAAATGTTTTATTTTTGAACGTCAGTTCACATTTGTAGGTGGATCATCAGTGTTAGAGCTGAAATTAGCATGTTTAAAGTGATTTTCATGCTTCCAGGGGCTCGGGAAGTTAATTAAATACCATTTGGAGGCATTTAATGTTCAAGCAAAAACGGCTGATTTTCGACAAAAGAGATAACAACCCCCCATTACGTCATGCTTCAGAAATGTGGAAAATGGTCCGTTTTCAAATGTTTTATTTTTGAACGTCAGTTCACATTTGTAGGTGGATCATCAGTGTTAGAGCTAAAATTAGCATGTTTAAAGTGATTTTCATGCTTCCAGGGGCTCGGGAAGTTAATTAAATACCATTTGGAGGCATTTAATGTTCGAGCAAAAACGGCTGATTTCCGACAAAAGAGATAACACCCCCCCATTACGTCATGCTTCAGAAATGTGGAAAATGGTCCGTTTTCAAATGTTTTATTTTTGAACATCAGTTCACATTTGTAGGTGGATCATCAGTGTTAGAGCTAAAATTAGCATGTTTAAAGTGATTTTCATGCTTCCAGGGGCTCGGGAAGTGAAATAAATACCATTTGGAGGCATTTATTGTTCGAGCAAAAACGGCTGATTTTCGACAAAAGAGATAACACCCCCCCATTACGTCATGCTTCAGAAATGTGGAAAATGGTCCGTTTTCAAATGTTTTATTTTTGAACGTCAGTTCACATTTTTAGGTGGATCATCAGTGTTAGAGCTAAAATTAGCATGTTTAAAGTGATTTTCAAGCTTCCAGGGGCTCGGGAAGTTAATTAAATACCATTTGGAGGCATTTAATGTTCGAGCAAAAACGGCTGATTTTCGACAAAAGAGATAACACCCCCCCATTACGTCATGCTTCAGAAATGTGGAATATGGTCCGTTTTCAAATGTTTTATTTTTGAACGTCAGTTCACATTTGTAGGTGGATCATCAGTGTTAGAGCTAAAATTAGCATGTTTAAAGTGATTTTCATGCTTCCAGGGGCCCAAAACACAAGATTTATGGAATGGTTAAAAGTGCATGAAAATGGCCAATTTACTCACTCTGAGTTCTCAAAAAGGGTTTCTTCACCCCGGGAAGTTAATTAAATACCATTTGGAGGCATTTAATGTTCGAGCAAAAACGGCTGATTTTAGACAAAAGAGATAACACCCCCCATTACGTCATGCTTCAGAAATGTGGAAAATGGTCCGTTTTCAAATGTTTTATTTTTGAACGTCAGTTCACATTTGTAGGTGGATCATCAGTGTTAGAGCTAAAATTAGCATGTTTAAAGTGATTTTCATGCTTCTAGGGGCTCGGGAAGTTAATTAAATACCATTTGGAGGCATTAATGTTCGAGCAAAAACGGCTGATTTTCGACAAAAGAGATAACACCCCCCCATTACGTCATGCTTCAGAAATGTGGAAAATGGTCCGTTTTCAAATGTTTTATTTTTGAACGTCAGATCACATTTGTAGGTGGATCATCAGTGTTAGAGCTAAAATTAGCATGTTTAAAGTGATTTTCATGCTTCCGGGGGCCCAAAACACAAGATTTATGGAATGGTTAAAAGTGCATGAAAATGGCCAATTTACTCACTCTGAGTTCTCAAAAAGGGTTTCTTCACCCCGGGAAGTTAATTAAATACCATTTGGAGGCATTTAATGTTCGAGCAAAAACGGCTGATTTTCGACAAAAGAGATAACACCCCCCCATTACGTCATGCTTCAGAAATGTGGAAAATGGTCCGTTTTCAAATGTTTTATTTTTGAACGTCAGTTCACATTTGTAGGTGGATCATCAGTGTTAGAGCTAAAATTAGCATGTTAAAAGTGATTTTCATGCTTCCAGGGGCCCAAAACACAAGATTAATGGAATGGTTAAAAGTGCATGAAAATGGCCAATTTACTCACTCTGAGTTCTCAAAAAGGGTTTCTTCACCCCGGGAAGTGAAATAAATACCATTTGGAGGCATTTAATGTTCGAGCAAAAACGGCTGATTTTCGACAAAAGAGATAACACCCCCCCATTACGTCATGCTTCAGAAATGTGGAAAATGGTCAGTTTTCAAATGTTTTATTTTTGAACGTCAGTTCACATTTGTAGGTGGATCATCAGTGTTAGAGCTAAAATTAGCATGTTTAAAGTGATTTTCATGCTTCCAGGGGCTCGGGAAGTTAATTAAATACCATTTGGAGGCATTTAATGTTCGAGCAAAAACGGCTGATTTTCGACAAAAGAGATAACACCCCCCCATTACGTCATGCTTCAATATTGTGGAAAATGGTCCGTTTTCAAATGTTTTATTTTTGAACGTCAGTTCACATTTGTAGGTGGATCATCAGTGTTAGAGCTAAAATTAGCATGTTTAAAGTGATTTTCATGCTTCCAGGGGCCCAAAACACAAGATTTATGGAATGGTTAAAAGTGCATGAAAATGGCCAATTTACTCACTCTGAGTTCTCAAAAAGGGTTTCTTCACCCCGGGAAGTTAATTAAATACCATTTGGAGGCATTTAATGTTCGAGCAAAAACGGCTGATTTTCGACAAAAGAGATAACACCCCCCCATTACGTCATGCTTCAGAAATGTGGAAAATGGTCCGTTTTCAAATGTTTTATTTTTGAACGTCAGTTCACATTTGTAGGTGGATCATCAGTGTTAGAGCTAAAATTAGCATGTTTAAAGTGATTTTCATGCTTCCAGGGGCCCAAAACACAAGATTTATGAAATGGTTAAAAGTGCATGAAAATGGCCAATTTACTCACTCTGAGTTCTCAAAAAGGGTTTCTTCACCCCGGGAAGTTAATTAAATACCATTTGGAGGCATTTAATGTTCGAGCAAAAACGGCTGATTTTCGACAAAAGAGATAACACCCCCCCATTACGTCATGCTTCAGAAATGTGGAAAATGGTCCGTTTTCAAATGTTTTATTTTTGAACGTCAGTTCACATTTGTAGGTGGATCATCAGTGTTAGAGCTAAAATTAGCATGTTTAAAGTGATTTTCATGCTTCCAGGGGCCCAAAACACAAGATTTATGGAATGGTTAAAAGTGCATGAAAATGGCCAATTTACTCACTCTGAGTTCTCAAAAAGGGTTTCTTCACCCCGGGAAGTGAAATAAATACCATTTGGAGGCATGTAATGTTCGAGCAAAAACGGCTGATTTTCGACAAAAGAGATAACACGCCCCCATTACGTCATGCTTCAGAAATGTGGAAAATGGTCCGTTTTCAAATGTTTTATTTTTGAACGTCAGTTCACATTTGTAGGTGGATCATCAGTGTTAGAGCTAAAATTAGCATGTTTAAAGTGATTTTCATGCTTCCAGGGGCTCGGGAAGTTAATTAAATACCATTTGGAGGCATTTAATGTTCGAGCAAAAACGGCTGATTTTCGACAAAAGAGATAACACCCCCCCATTACGTCATGCTTCAGAAATGTGGAAAATGGTCCGTTTTCAAATGTTTTATTTTTGAACGTCAGTTCACATTTGTAGGTGGATCATCAGTGTTAGAGCTAAAATTAGCATGTTTAAAGTGATTTTCATGCTTCCAGGGGCTCGGGAAGTTAATTAAATACCATTTGGAGGCATTTAATGTTCAAGCAAAAACGGCTGATTTTCGACAAAAGAGATAACACCCCCCCATTACGTCATGCTTCAGAAATGTGGAAAATGGTCCGTTTTCAAATGTTTTATTTTTGAACGTCAGTTCACATTTGTAGGTGGATCATCAGTGTTAGAGCTAAAATTAGCATGTTTAAAGTGATTTTCATGCTTCCAGGGGCTCGGGAAGTTAATTAAATACCATTTGGAGGCATTTAATGTTCGAGCAAAAACGGCTGATTTTCGACAAAAGAGATAACACCCCCCCATTACGTCATGCTTCAGAAATGTGGAAAATGGTCCGTTTTCAAATGTTTTATTTTTGAACGTCAGTTCACATTTGTAGGTGGATCATCAGTGTTAGAGCTAAAATTAGCATGTTTAAAGTTATTTTCATGCTTCCAGGGGCTCGGGAAGTGAAATAAATACCATTTGGAGGCATTTAATGTTCGAGCAAAAACGGCTGATTTTCGACAAGAGATAACACCCCCCCCATTACGTCATGCTTCAGAAATGTGGAAAATGGTCCGTTTTCAAATGTTTTATTTTTGAACGTCAGTTCACATTTGTAGGTGGATCATCAGTGTTAGAGCTAAAATTAGCACGTTTCAAGTGATTTTCATGCTTCCAGGGGCTCGGGAAGTTAATTAAATACCATTTGGAGGCATTTAATGTTCGAGCAAAAACGGCTGATTTTCGACAAAAGAGATAACACCCCCCCATTACGTCATGCTTCAGAAATGTGGAAAATGGTCCGTTTTCAAATGTTTTATTTTTGAACGTCAGTTCACATTTGTAGGTGGATCATCAGTGTTAGAGCTAAAATTAGCATGTTTAAAGTGATTTTCATGCTTCCAGGGGCCCAAAACACAAGATTTATGGAATGGTTAAAAGTGCATGAAAATGGCCAATTTACTCACTCTGAGTTCTCAAAAAGGGTTTCTTCACCCCGGGAAGTTAATTAAATACCATTTGGAGGCATTTAATGTTCGAGCAAAAACGGCTGATTTTCGACAAAAGAGATAACACCCCCCCATTACGTCATGCTTCAGAAATGTGGAAAATGGTCCGTTTTCAAATGTTTTATTTTTGAACGTCAGTTCACATTTGTAGGTGGATCATCAGTGTTAGAGCTAAAATTAGCATGTTTAAAGTGATTTTCATGCTTCCAGGGGCTCGGGAAGTTAATTAAATACCATTTGGAGGCATTTAATGTTCGAGCAAAAACGGCTGATTTTCGACAAAAGAGATAACACCCCCCATTACGTCATGCTTCAGAAATGTGGAAAATGGTCCGTTTTCAAATGTTTTATTTTTGAACGTCAGTTCACATTTGTAGGTGGATCATCAGTGTTAGAGCTAAAATTAGCATGTTTAAAGTGATTTTCATGCTTCCAGGGGCTCGGGAAGTTAATTAAATACCATTTGGAGGCATTTAATGTTCGAGCAAAAACGGCTGATTTTCGACAAAAGAGATAACACCCCCCCCATTACGTCATGCTTCAGAAATGTGGAAAATGGTCCGTTTTCAAATGTTTTATTTTTGAACGTCAGTTCACATTTGTAGGTGGATCATCAGTGTTAGAGCTAAAATTAGCATGTTTAAAGTGATTTTCATGCTTCCAGGGGCCCAAAACACAAGATTTATGGAATGGTTAAAAGTGCATGAAAATGGCCAATTTACTCACTCTGAGTTCTCAAAAAGGGTTTCTTCACCCCGGGAAGTTAATTAAATACCATTTGGAGGCATTTAATGTTCGAGCAAAAACGGCTGATTTTCGACAAAAGAGATAACACCCCCCCATTACGTCATGCTTCAGAAATGTGGAAAATGGTCCGTTTTCAAATGTTTTATTTTTGAACGTCGATTCACATTTGTAGGTGGATCATCAGTGTTAGAGCTAAAATTAGCATGTTTAAAGTGATTTTCATGCTTCCAGGGGCTCGGGAAGTTAATTAAATACCATTTGGAGGCATTTAATGTTCGAGCAAAAACAGCTGATTTTCGACAAAAGAGATAACACCCCCCCATTACGTCATGCTTCAGAAATGTGGAAAATGGTCCGTTTTCAAATGTTTTATTTTTGAACGTCAGTTCACATTTGTAGGTGGATCATCAGTGTTAGAGCTAAAATTAGCATGTTTAAAGTGATTTTCATGCTTCCAGGGGCCCAAAACACAAGATTTATGGAATGGTTAAAAGTGCATGAAAATGGCCATTTTACTCACTCTGAGTTCTCAAAAAGGGTTTCTTCACCCCGGGAAGTTAATTAAATACCATTTGGAGGCATTTAATGTTCGAGCAAAAACAGCTGATTTTCGACAAAAGAGATAACACCCCCCCATTACGTCATGCTTCAGAAATGTGGAAAATGGTCCGTTTTCAAATGTTTTATTTTTGAACGTCAGTTCACATTTGTAGGTGGATCATCAGTGTTAGAGCTAAAATTAGCATGTTTAAAGTGATTTTCATGCTTCCAGGGGCTCGGGAAGTTAATTAAATATCATTTGGAGGCATTTAATGTTCGAGCAAAAACGGCTGATTTTCGACAAAAGAGATAACACCCCCCCATTACGTCATGCTTCAGAAATGTGGAAAATGGTCCGTTTTCAAATGTTTTATTTTTGAACGTCAGTTCACATTTGTAGGTGGATCATCAGTGTTAGAGCTAAAATTAGCATGTTTAAAGTGATTTTCATGCTTCCAGGGGCTCGGGAAGTGAAATAAATACCATTTGGAGGCATTTAATGTTCGAGCAAAAACTGCTGATTTTCGACAAAAGAGATAACACCCCCCCATTACGTCATGCTTCAGAAATGTGGAAAATGGTCCGTTTTCAAATGTTTTATTTTTGAACGTCAGTTCACATTTGTAGGTGGATCATCAGTGTTAGAGCTAAAATTAGCATGTTTAAAGTGATTTTCATGCTTCCAGGGGCCCAAAACACAAGATTTATAGAATGGTTAAAAGTGCATGAAAATGGCCAATTTACTCACTCTGAGTTCTCAAAAAGGGTTTCTTCACCCCAGGAAGTTAATTAAATACCATTTGGAGGCATTTAATGTTCGAGCAAAAACGGCTGATTTTCGACAAAAGAGATAACCCCCCCCCCATTACGTCATGCTTCAGAAATGTGGAAAATGGTCCGTTTTCATATGTTTTATTTTTGAACGTCAGTTCACATTTGTAGGTGGATCATCAGTGTTAGAGCTAAAATTAGCATGTTTAAAGTGATTTTCATGCTTCCAGGGGCTCGGGAAGTTAATTAAATACCATTTGGAGGCATTTAATGTTCGAGCAAAAACGGCTGATTTTCGACAAAAGAGATAACACCCCTCCATTACGTCATGCTTCAGAAATGTGAAAAATGGTCCGTTTTCAAATGTTTTATTTTTGAACGTCAGTTCACATTTGTAGGTGGATCATCAGTGTTAGAGCTAAAATTAGCATGTTTAAAGTGATTTTCATGCTTCCAGGGGCCCAAAACACAAGATTTATGGAATGGTTAAAAGTGCATGAAAATGGCCAATTTACTCACTCTGAGTTCTCAAAAAGGGTTTCTTCACCCCGGGAAGTTAATTAAATACCATTTGGAGGCATTTAATGTTCGAGCAAAAACGGCTGATTTTCGACAAAAGAGATAACACCCCCCCATTACGTCATGCTTCAGAAATGTGGAAAATGGTCCGTTTTCAAATGTTTTATTTTTGAACGTCAGTTCACATTTGTAGGTGGATCATCAGTGTTAGAGCTAAAATTAGCATGTTTAAAGTGATTTTCATGCTTCCAGGGGCTCGGGAAGTTAATTAAATACCATTTGGAGGCATTTAATGTTCGAGCAAAAACGGCTGATTTTCGACAAAAGAGATAACACCCCCCCATTACGTCATGCTTCAGAAATGTGGAAAATGGTCCGTTTTCAAATGTTTTATTTTTGAATGTCAGTTCACATTTGTAGGTGGATCATCAGTGTTAGAGCTAAAATTAGCATGTTTAAAGTGATTGTCATGCTTCCAGGGGCCCAAAACACAAGATTTATGGAATGGTTAAAAGTGCATGAAAATGGCCAATTTACTCACTCTGAGTTCTCAAAAAGGGTTTCTTCACCCCGGGAAGTTAATTAAATACCATTTGGAGGCATTTAATGTTCGAGCAAAAACGGCTGATTTTCGACAAAAGAGATAACACCCCCCCATTACGTCATGCTTCAGAAATGTGGAAAATGGTCCGTTTTCAAATGTTTTATTTTTGAACGTCAGTTCACATTTGTAGGTGGATCATCAGTGTTAGAGCTAAAATTAGCATGTTTAAAGTGATTTTCATGCTTCCAGGGGCTCGGGAAGTGAAATAAATACCATTTGGAGGCATTTAATGTTCGAGCAAAAACGGCTGATTTTCGACAAAAGAGATAACACCCCCCCATTACGTCATGCTTCAGAAATGTGGAAAATGGTCCGTTTTCAAATGTTTTATTTTTGAACGTCAGTTCACATTTGTAGGTGGATCATCAGTGTTAGAGCTAAAATTAGCATGTTTAAAGTGATTTTCATGCTTCCAGGGGCTCGGGAAGTTAATTAAATACCATTTGGAGGCATTTAATGTTCGAGCAAAAACGGCTGATTTTCGACAAAAGAGATAACACCCCCCCATTACGTCATGCTTCAGAAATGTGGAAAATGGTCCGTTTTCAAATGTTTTATTTTTGAACGTCAGTTCACATTTGTAGGTGGATCATCAGTGTTAGAGCTAAAATTAGCATGTTTAAAGTGATTTTCATGCTTCCAGGGGCCCAAAACACAAGATTTATGGAATGGTTAAAAGTGCATGAAAATGGCCAATTTACTCACTCTGAGTTCTCAAAAAGGGTTTCTTCACCCCGGGAAGTTAATTAAATACCATTTGGAGGCATTTAATGTTCGAGCAAAAACGGCTGATTTTCGACAAAAGAGATAACACCCCCCCATTACGTCATGCTTCAGAAATGTGGAAAATGGTCCGTTTTCAAATGTTTTATTTTTGAACGTCAGTTCACATTTGTAGGTGGATCATCAGTGTTAGAGCTAAAATTAGCATGTTTAAAGTGATTTTCATGCTTCCAGGGGTCCAAAACACAAGATTTATGGAATGGTTAAAAGTGCATGAAAATGGCCAATTTACTCACTCTGAGTTCTCAAAAAGGGTTTCTTCACCCCGGGAAGTTAATTAAATACCATTTGGAGGCATTTAATGTTCGAGCAAAAACGGCTGATTTTCGACAAAAGAGATAACACCCCCCCATTACGTCATGCTTCAGAAATGTGGAAAATGGTCCGTTTTCAAATGTTTTATTTTTGAACGTCAGTTCACATTTGTAGGTGGATCATCAGTGTTAGAGCTAAAATTAGCATGTTTAAAGTGATTTTCATGCTTCCAGGGGCCCAAAACACAAGATTTATGGAATGGTTAAAAGTGCATGAAAATGGCCAATTTACTCACTCTGAGTTCTCAAAAAGGGTTTCTTCACCCCGGGAAGTGAAATAGATACCATTTGGAGGCATTTAATGTTCGAGCAAAAACGGCTGATTTTCGACAAAAGAGATAACACCCCCCCATTACGTCATGCTTCAGAAATGTGGAGAATGGTCCGTTTTCAAATGTTTTATTTTTGAACGTCAGTTCACATTTGTAGGTGGATCATCAGTGTTAGAGCTAAAATTAGCATGTTTAAAGTGATTTTCATGCTTCCAGGGGCTCGGGAAGTTAATTAAATACCATTTGGAGGCATTTAATGTTCGAGCAAAAACGGCTGATTTTCGACAAAAGAGATAACACCCCCCCATTACGTCATGCTTCAGAAATGTGGAAAATGGTCCGTTTTCAAATGTTTTATTTTTGAACGTCAGTTCACATTTGTAGGTGGATCATCAGTGTTAGAGCTAAAATTAGCATGTTTAAAGTGATTTTCATGCTTCCAGGGGCCCAAAACACAAGATTTATGGAATGGTTAAAAGTGCATGAAAATGGCCAATTTACTCACTCTGAGTTCTCAAAAAGGGTTTCTTCACCCCGGGAAGTTAATTAAATACCATTTGGAGGCATTTAATGTTCGAGCAAAAACGGCTGATTTTCGACAAAAGAGATAACACCCCCCCATTACGTCATGCTTCAGAAATGTGGAAAATGGTCCGTTTTCAAATGTTTTATTTTTGAACGTCAGTTCACATTTGTAGGTGGATCATCAGTGTTAGAGCTAAAATTAGCATGTTTAAAGTGATTTTCATGCTTCCAGGGGCTCGGGAAGTTAATTAAATACCATTTGGAGGCATTTAATGTTCGAGCAAAAACGGCTGATTTTCGACAAAAGAGATAACACCCCCCCATTACGTCATGCTTCAGAAATGTGGAAAATGGTCCGTTTTCAAATGTTTTATTTTTGAACGTCAGTTCACATTTGTAGGTGGATCATCAGTGTTAGAGCTAAAATTAGCATGTTTAAAGTGATTTTCATGCTTCCAGGGGCCCAAAACACAAGATTTATGGAATGGTTAAAAGTGCATGAAAATGGCCAATTTACTCACTCTGAGTTCTCAAAAAGGGTTTCTTCACCCCGGGAAGTTAATTAAATACCATTTGGAGGCATTTAATGTTCGAGCAAAAACGGCTGATTTTCGACAAAAGAGATAACACCCCCCCATTACGTCATGCTTCAGAAATGTGGAAAATGGTCCGTTTTCAAATGTTTTATTTTTGAACGTCAGTTCACATTTGTAGGTGGATCATCAGTGTTAGAGCTAAAATTAGCATGTTTAAAGTGATTTTCATGCTTCCAGGGGCTCGGGAAGTTAATTAAATACCATTTGGAGGCATTTAATGTTCGAGCAAAAACGGCTGATTTTCGACAAAAGAGATAACACCCCCCCATTACGTCATGCTTCAGAAATGTGGAAAATGGTCCGTTTTCAAATGTTTTATTTTTGAACGTCAGTTCACATTTGTAGGTGGATCATCAGTGTTAGAGCTAAAATTAGCATGTTTAAAGTGATTTTCATGCTTCCAGGGGCTCGGGAAGTTAATTAAATACCATTTGGAGGCATTTAATGTTCAAGCAAAAACGGCTGATTTTCGACAAAAGAGATAACACCCCCCCATTACGTCATGCTTCAGAAATGTGGAAAATGGTCCGTTTTCAAATGTTTTATTTTTGAACGTCAGTTCACATTTGTAGGTGGATCATCAGTGTTAGAGCTAAAATTAGCATGTTTAAAGTGATTTTCATGCTTCCAGGGGCTCGGGAAGTTAATTAAATACCATTTGGAGGCATTTAATGTTCGAGCAAAAACGGCTGATTTTCGACAAAAGAGATAACACCCCCCCATTACGTCATGCTTCAGAAATGTGGAAAATGGTCCGTTTTCAAATGTTTTATTTTTGAACGTCAGTTCACATTTGTAGGTGGATCATCAGTGTTAGAGCTAAAATTAGCATGTTTAAAGTTATTTTCATGCTTCCAGGGGCTCGGGAAGTGAAATAAATACCATTTGGAGGCATTTAATGTTCGAGCAAAAACGGCTGATTTTCGACAAGAGATAACACCCCCCCCATTACGTCATGCTTCAGAAATGTGGAAAATGGTCCGTTTTCAAATGTTTTATTTTTGAACGTCAGTTCACATTTGTAGGTGGATCATCAGTGTTAGAGCTAAAATTAGCACGTTTCAAGTGATTTTCATGCTTCCAGGGGCTCGGGAAGTTAATTAAATACCATTTGGAGGCATTTAATGTTCGAGCAAAAACGGCTGATTTTCGACAAAAGAGATAACACCCCCCCATTACGTCATGCTTCAGAAATGTGGAAAATGGTCCGTTTTCAAATGTTTTATTTTTGAACGTCAGTTCACATTTGTAGGTGGATCATCAGTGTTAGAGCTAAAATTAGCATGTTTAAAGTGATTTTCATGCTTCCAGGGGCCCAAAACACAAGATTTATGGAATGGTTAAAAGTGCATGAAAATGGCCAATTTACTCACTCTGAGTTCTCAAAAAGGGTTTCTTCACCCCGGGAAGTTAATTAAATACCATTTGGAGGCATTTAATGTTCGAGCAAAAACGGCTGATTTTCGACAAAAGAGATAACACCCCCCCATTACGTCATGCTTCAGAAATGTGGAAAATGGTCCGTTTTCAAATGTTTTATTTTTGAACGTCAGTTCACATTTGTAGGTGGATCATCAGTGTTAGAGCTAAAATTAGCATGTTTAAAGTGATTTTCATGCTTCCAGGGGCTCGGGAAGTTAATTAAATACCATTTGGAGGCATTTAATGTTCGAGCAAAAACGGCTGATTTTCGACAAAAGAGATAACACCCCCCATTACGTCATGCTTCAGAAATGTGGAAAATGGTCCGTTTTCAAATGTTTTATTTTTGAACGTCAGTTCACATTTGTAGGTGGATCATCAGTGTTAGAGCTAAAATTAGCATGTTTAAAGTGATTTTCATGCTTCCAGGGGCTCGGGAAGTTAATTAAATACCATTTGGAGGCATTTAATGTTCGAGCAAAAACGGCTGATTTTCGACAAAAGAGATAACACCCCCCCCATTACGTCATGCTTCAGAAATGTGGAAAATGGTCCGTTTTCAAATGTTTTATTTTTGAACGTCAGTTCACATTTGTAGGTGGATCATCAGTGTTAGAGCTAAAATTAGCATGTTTAAAGTGATTTTCATGCTTCCAGGGGCCCAAAACACAAGATTTATGGAATGGTTAAAAGTGCATGAAAATGGCCAATTTACTCACTCTGAGTTCTCAAAAAGGGTTTCTTCACCCCGGGAAGTTAATTAAATACCATTTGGAGGCATTTAATGTTCGAGCAAAAACGGCTGATTTTCGACAAAAGAGATAACACCCCCCCATTACGTCATGCTTCAGAAATGTGGAAAATGGTCCGTTTTCAAATGTTTTATTTTTGAACGTCGATTCACATTTGTAGGTGGATCATCAGTGTTAGAGCTAAAATTAGCATGTTTAAAGTGATTTTCATGCTTCCAGGGGCTCGGGAAGTTAATTAAATACCATTTGGAGGCATTTAATGTTCGAGCAAAAACAGCTGATTTTCGACAAAAGAGATAACACCCCCCCATTACGTCATGCTTCAGAAATGTGGAAAATGGTCCGTTTTCAAATGTTTTATTTTTGAACGTCAGTTCACATTTGTAGGTGGATCATCAGTGTTAGAGCTAAAATTAGCATGTTTAAAGTGATTTTCATGCTTCCAGGGGCCCAAAACACAAGATTTATGGAATGGTTAAAAGTGCATGAAAATGGCCATTTTACTCACTCTGAGTTCTCAAAAAGGGTTTCTTCACCCCGGGAAGTTAATTAAATACCATTTGGAGGCATTTAATGTTCGAGCAAAAACAGCTGATTTTCGACAAAAGAGATAACACCCCCCCATTACGTCATGCTTCAGAAATGTGGAAAATGGTCCGTTTTCAAATGTTTTATTTTTGAACGTCAGTTCACATTTGTAGGTGGATCATCAGTGTTAGAGCTAAAATTAGCATGTTTAAAGTGATTTTCATGCTTCCAGGGGCTCGGGAAGTTAATTAAATATCATTTGGAGGCATTTAATGTTCGAGCAAAAACGGCTGATTTTCGACAAAAGAGATAACACCCCCCCATTACGTCATGCTTCAGAAATGTGGAAAATGGTCCGTTTTCAAATGTTTTATTTTTGAACGTCAGTTCACATTTGTAGGTGGATCATCAGTGTTAGAGCTAAAATTAGCATGTTTAAAGTGATTTTCATGCTTCCAGGGGCTCGGGAAGTGAAATAAATACCATTTGGAGGCATTTAATGTTCGAGCAAAAACTGCTGATTTTCGACAAAAGAGATAACACCCCCCCATTACGTCATGCTTCAGAAATGTGGAAAATGGTCCGTTTTCAAATGTTTTATTTTTGAACGTCAGTTCACATTTGTAGGTGGATCATCAGTGTTAGAGCTAAAATTAGCATGTTTAAAGTGATTTTCATGCTTCCAGGGGCCCAAAACACAAGATTTATAGAATGGTTAAAAGTGCATGAAAATGGCCAATTTACTCACTCTGAGTTCTCAAAAAGGGTTTCTTCACCCCAGGAAGTTAATTAAATACCATTTGGAGGCATTTAATGTTCGAGCAAAAACGGCTGATTTTCGACAAAAGAGATAACCCCCCCCCCATTACGTCATGCTTCAGAAATGTGGAAAATGGTCCGTTTTCATATGTTTTATTTTTGAACGTCAGTTCACATTTGTAGGTGGATCATCAGTGTTAGAGCTAAAATTAGCATGTTTAAAGTGATTTTCATGCTTCCAGGGGCTCGGGAAGTTAATTAAATACCATTTGGAGGCATTTAATGTTCGAGCAAAAACGGCTGATTTTCGACAAAAGAGATAACACCCCTCCATTACGTCATGCTTCAGAAATGTGAAAAATGGTCCGTTTTCAAATGTTTTATTTTTGAACGTCAGTTCACATTTGTAGGTGGATCATCAGTGTTAGAGCTAAAATTAGCATGTTTAAAGTGATTTTCATGCTTCCAGGGGCCCAAAACACAAGATTTATGGAATGGTTAAAAGTGCATGAAAATGGCCAATTTACTCACTCTGAGTTCTCAAAAAGGGTTTCTTCACCCCGGGAAGTTAATTAAATACCATTTGGAGGCATTTAATGTTCGAGCAAAAACGGCTGATTTTCGACAAAAGAGATAACACCCCCCCATTACGTCATGCTTCAGAAATGTGGAAAATGGTCCGTTTTCAAATGTTTTATTTTTGAACGTCAGTTCACATTTGTAGGTGGATCATCAGTGTTAGAGCTAAAATTAGCATGTTTAAAGTGATTTTCATGCTTCCAGGGGCTCGGGAAGTTAATTAAATACCATTTGGAGGCATTTAATGTTCGAGCAAAAACGGCTGATTTTCGACAAAAGAGATAACACCCCCCCATTACGTCATGCTTCAGAAATGTGGAAAATGGTCCGTTTTCAAATGTTTTATTTTTGAATGTCAGTTCACATTTGTAGGTGGATCATCAGTGTTAGAGCTAAAATTAGCATGTTTAAAGTGATTGTCATGCTTCCAGGGGCCCAAAACACAAGATTTATGGAATGGTTAAAAGTGCATGAAAATGGCCAATTTACTCACTCTGAGTTCTCAAAAAGGGTTTCTTCACCCCGGGAAGTTAATTAAATACCATTTGGAGGCATTTAATGTTCGAGCAAAAACGGCTGATTTTCGACAAAAGAGATAACACCCCCCCATTACGTCATGCTTCAGAAATGTGGAAAATGGTCCGTTTTCAAATGTTTTATTTTTGAACGTCAGTTCACATTTGTAGGTGGATCATCAGTGTTAGAGCTAAAATTAGCATGTTTAAAGTGATTTTCATGCTTCCAGGGGCTCGGGAAGTGAAATAAATACCATTTGGAGGCATTTAATGTTCGAGCAAAAACGGCTGATTTTCGACAAAAGAGATAACACCCCCCCATTACGTCATGCTTCAGAAATGTGGAAAATGGTCCGTTTTCAAATGTTTTATTTTTGAACGTCAGTTCACATTTGTAGGTGGATCATCAGTGTTAGAGCTAAAATTAGCATGTTTAAAGTGATTTTCATGCTTCCAGGGGCTCGGGAAGTTAATTAAATACCATTTGGAGGCATTTAATGTTCGAGCAAAAACGGCTGATTTTCGACAAAAGAGATAACACCCCCCCATTACGTCATGCTTCAGAAATGTGGAAAATGGTCCGTTTTCAAATGTTTTATTTTTGAACGTCAGTTCACATTTGTAGGTGGATCATCAGTGTTAGAGCTAAAATTAGCATGTTTAAAGTGATTTTCATGCTTCCAGGGGCCCAAAACACAAGATTTATGGAATGGTTAAAAGTGCATGAAAATGGCCAATTTACTCACTCTGAGTTCTCAAAAAGGGTTTCTTCACCCCGGGAAGTTAATTAAATACCATTTGGAGGCATTTAATGTTCGAGCAAAAACGGCTGATTTTCGACAAAAGAGATAACACCCCCCCATTACGTCATGCTTCAGAAATGTGGAAAATGGTCCGTTTTCAAATGTTTTATTTTTGAACGTCAGTTCACATTTGTAGGTGGATCATCAGTGTTAGAGCTAAAATTAGCATGTTTAAAGTGATTTTCATGCTTCCAGGGGTCCAAAACACAAGATTTATGGAATGGTTAAAAGTGCATGAAAATGGCCAATTTACTCACTCTGAGTTCTCAAAAAGGGTTTCTTCACCCCGGGAAGTTAATTAAATACCATTTGGAGGCATTTAATGTTCGAGCAAAAACGGCTGATTTTCGACAAAAGAGATAACACCCCCCCATTACGTCATGCTTCAGAAATGTGGAAAATGGTCCGTTTTCAAATGTTTTATTTTTGAACGTCAGTTCACATTTGTAGGTGGATCATCAGTGTTAGAGCTAAAATTAGCATGTTTAAAGTGATTTTCATGCTTCCAGGGGCCCAAAACACAAGATTTATGGAATGGTTAAAAGTGCATGAAAATGGCCAATTTACTCACTCTGAGTTCTCAAAAAGGGTTTCTTCACCCCGGGAAGTGAAATAAATACCATTTGGAGGCATTTAATGTTCGAGCAAAAACGGCTGATTTTCGACAAAAGAGATAACACCCCCCCATTACGTCATGCTTCAGAAATGTGGAGAATGGTCCGTTTTCAAATGTTTTATTTTTGAACGTCAGTTCACATTTGTAGGTGGATCATCAGTGTTAGAGCTAAAATTAGCATGTTTAAAGTGATTTTCATGCTTCCAGGGGCTCGGGAAGTTAATTAAATACCATTTGGAGGCATTTGATGTTCGAGCAAAAACGGCTGATTTTCGACAAAAGAGATAACACCCCCCCATTACGTCATGCTTCAGAAATGTGGAAAATGGTCCGTTTTCAAATGTTTTATTTTTGAACGTCAGTTCACATTTGTAGGTGGATCATCAGTGTTAGAGCTAAAATTAGCATGTTTAAAGTGATTTTCATGCTTCCAGGGGCCCAAAACACAAGATTTATGGAATGGTTAAAAGTGCATGAAAATGGCCAATTTACTCACTCTGAGTTCTCAAAAAGGGTTTCTTCACCCCGGGAAGTTAATTAAATACCATTTGGAGGCATTTAATGTTCGAGCAAAAACGGCTGATTTTCGACAAAAGAGATAACACCCCCCCATTACGTCATGCTTCAGAAATGTGGAAAATGGTCCGTTTTCAAATGTTTTATTTTTGAACGTCAGTTCACATTTGTAGGTGGATCATCAGTGTTAGAGCTAAAATTAGCATGTTTAAAGTGATTTTCATGCTTCCAGGGGCTCGGGAAGTTAATTAAATACCATTTGGAGGCATTTAATGTTCGAGCAAAAACGGCTGATTTTCGACAAAAGAGATAACACCCCCCCATTACGTCATGCTTCAGAAATGTGGAAAATGGTCCGTTTTCAAATGTTTTATTTTTGAACGTCAGTTCACATTTGTAGGTGGATCATCAGTGTTAGAGCTAAAATTAGCATGTTTAAAGTGATTTTCATGCTTCCAGGGGCCCAAAACACAAGATTTATGGAATGGTTAAAAGTGCATGAAAATGGCCAATTTACTCACTCTGAGTTCTCAAAAAGGGTTTCTTCACCCCGGGAAGTTAATTAAATACCATTTGGAGGCATTTAATGTTCGAGCAAAAACGGCTGATTTTCGACAAAAGAGATAACACCCCCCCATTACGTCATGCTTCAGAAATGTGGAAAATGGTCCGTTTTCAAATGTTTTATTTTTGAACGTCAGTTCACATTTGTAGGTGGATCATCAGTGTTAGAGCTAAAATTAGCATGTTTAAAGTGATTTTCATGCTTCCAGGGGCTCGGGAAGTTAATTAAATACCATTTGGAGGCATTTAATGTTCGAGCAAAAACGGCTGATTTTCGACAAAAGAGATAACACCCCCCCATTACGTCATGCTTCAGAAATGTGGAAAATGGTCCGTTTTCAAATGTTTTATTTTTGAACGTCAGTTCACATTTGTAGGTGGATCATCAGTGTTAGAGCTAAAATTAGCATGTTTAAAGTGATTTTCATGCTTCCAGGGGCTCGGGAAGTTAATTAAATACCATTTGGAGGCATTTAATGTTCAAGCAAAAACGGCTGATTTTCGACAAAAGAGATAACACCCCCCCATTACGTCATGCTTCAGAAATGTGGAAAATGGTCCGTTTTCAAATGTTTTATTTTTGAACGTCAGTTCACATTTGTAGGTGGATCATCAGTGTTAGAGCTAAAATTAGCATGTTTAAAGTGATTTTCATGCTTCCAGGGGCTCGGGAAGTTAATTAAATACCATTTGGAGGCATTTAATGTTCGAGCAAAAACGGCTGATTTTCGACAAAAGAGATAACACCCCCCCATTACGTCATGCTTCAGAAATGTGGAAAATGGTCCGTTTTCAAATGTTTTATTTTTGAACGTCAGTTCACATTTGTAGGTGGATCATCAGTGTTAGAGCTAAAATTAGCATGTTTAAAGTTATTTTCATGCTTCCAGGGGCTCGGGAAGTGAAATAAATACCATTTGGAGGCATTTAATGTTCGAGCAAAAACGGCTGATTTTCGACAAGAGATAACACCCCCCCCATTACGTCATGCTTCAGAAATGTGGAAAATGGTCCGTTTTCAAATGTTTTATTTTTGAACGTCAGTTCACATTTGTAGGTGGATCATCAGTGTTAGAGCTAAAATTAGCACGTTTCAAGTGATTTTCATGCTTCCAGGGGCTCGGGAAGTTAATTAAATACCATTTGGAGGCATTTAATGTTCGAGCAAAAACGGCTGATTTTCGACAAAAGAGATAACACCCCCCCATTACGTCATGCTTCAGAAATGTGGAAAATGGTCCGTTTTCAAATGTTTTATTTTTGAACGTCAGTTCACATTTGTAGGTGGATCATCAGTGTTAGAGCTAAAATTAGCATGTTTAAAGTGATTTTCATGCTTCCAGGGGCCCAAAACACAAGATTTATGGAATGGTTAAAAGTGCATGAAAATGGCCAATTTACTCACTCTGAGTTCTCAAAAAGGGTTTCTTCACCCCGGGAAGTTAATTAAATACCATTTGGAGGCATTTAATGTTCGAGCAAAAACGGCTGATTTTCGACAAAAGAGATAACACCCCCCCATTACGTCATGCTTCAGAAATGTGGAAAATGGTCCGTTTTCAAATGTTTTATTTTTGAACGTCAGTTCACATTTGTAGGTGGATCATCAGTGTTAGAGCTAAAATTAGCATGTTTAAAGTGATTTTCATGCTTCCAGGGGCTCGGGAAGTTAATTAAATACCATTTGGAGGCATTTAATGTTCGAGCAAAAACGGCTGATTTTCGACAAAAGAGATAACACCCCCCATTACGTCATGCTTCAGAAATGTGGAAAATGGTCCGTTTTCAAATGTTTTATTTTTGAACGTCAGTTCACATTTGTAGGTGGATCATCAGTGTTAGAGCTAAAATTAGCATGTTTAAAGTGATTTTCATGCTTCCAGGGGCTCGGGAAGTTAATTAAATACCATTTGGAGGCATTTAATGTTCGAGCAAAAACGGCTGATTTTCGACAAAAGAGATAACACCCCCCCCATTACGTCATGCTTCAGAAATGTGGAAAATGGTCCGTTTTCAAATGTTTTATTTTTGAACGTCAGTTCACATTTGTAGGTGGATCATCAGTGTTAGAGCTAAAATTAGCATGTTTAAAGTGATTTTCATGCTTCCAGGGGCCCAAAACACAAGATTTATGGAATGGTTAAAAGTGCATGAAAATGGCCAATTTACTCACTCTGAGTTCTCAAAAAGGGTTTCTTCACCCCGGGAAGTTAATTAAATACCATTTGGAGGCATTTAATGTTCGAGCAAAAACGGCTGATTTTCGACAAAAGAGATAACACCCCCCCATTACGTCATGCTTCAGAAATGTGGAAAATGGTCCGTTTTCAAATGTTTTATTTTTGAACGTCGATTCACATTTGTAGGTGGATCATCAGTGTTAGAGCTAAAATTAGCATGTTTAAAGTGATTTTCATGCTTCCAGGGGCTCGGGAAGTTAATTAAATACCATTTGGAGGCATTTAATGTTCGAGCAAAAACAGCTGATTTTCGACAAAAGAGATAACACCCCCCCATTACGTCATGCTTCAGAAATGTGGAAAATGGTCCGTTTTCAAATGTTTTATTTTTGAACGTCAGTTCACATTTGTAGGTGGATCATCAGTGTTAGAGCTAAAATTAGCATGTTTAAAGTGATTTTCATGCTTCCAGGGGCCCAAAACACAAGATTTATGGAATGGTTAAAAGTGCATGAAAATGGCCATTTTACTCACTCTGAGTTCTCAAAAAGGGTTTCTTCACCCCGGGAAGTTAATTAAATACCATTTGGAGGCATTTAATGTTCGAGCAAAAACAGCTGATTTTCGACAAAAGAGATAACACCCCCCCATTACGTCATGCTTCAGAAATGTGGAAAATGGTCCGTTTTCAAATGTTTTATTTTTGAACGTCAGTTCACATTTGTAGGTGGATCATCAGTGTTAGAGCTAAAATTAGCATGTTTAAAGTGATTTTCATGCTTCCAGGGGCTCGGGAAGTTAATTAAATATCATTTGGAGGCATTTAATGTTCGAGCAAAAACGGCTGATTTTCGACAAAAGAGATAACACCCCCCCATTACGTCATGCTTCAGAAATGTGGAAAATGGTCCGTTTTCAAATGTTTTATTTTTGAACGTCAGTTCACATTTGTAGGTGGATCATCAGTGTTAGAGCTAAAATTAGCATGTTTAAAGTGATTTTCATGCTTCCAGGGGCTCGGGAAGTGAAATAAATACCATTTGGAGGCATTTAATGTTCGAGCAAAAACTGCTGATTTTCGACAAAAGAGATAACACCCCCCCATTACGTCATGCTTCAGAAATGTGGAAAATGGTCCGTTTTCAAATGTTTTATTTTTGAACGTCAGTTCACATTTGTAGGTGGATCATCAGTGTTAGAGCTAAAATTAGCATGTTTAAAGTGATTTTCATGCTTCCAGGGGCCCAAAACACAAGATTTATAGAATGGTTAAAAGTGCATGAAAATGGCCAATTTACTCACTCTGAGTTCCTAAAAAGGGTTTCTTCACCCCAGGAAGTTAATTAAATACCATTTGGAGGCATTTAATGTTCGAGCAAAAACGGCTGATTTTCGACAAAAGAGATAACCCCCCCCCCATTACGTCATGCTTCAGAAATGTGGAAAATGGTCCGTTTTCATATGTTTTATTTTTGAACGTCAGTTCACATTTGTAGGTGGATCATCAGTGTTAGAGCTAAAATTAGCATGTTTAAAGTGATTTTCATGCTTCCAGGGGCTCGGGAAGTTAATTAAATACCATTTGGAGGCATTTAATGTTCGAGCAAAAACGGCTGATTTTCGACAAAAGAGATAACACCCCTCCATTACGTCATGCTTCAGAAATGTGAAAAATGGTCCGTTTTCAAATGTTTTATTTTTGAACGTCAGTTCACATTTGTAGGTGGATCATCAGTGTTAGAGCTAAAATTAGCATGTTTAAAGTGATTTTCATGCTTCCAGGGGCCCAAAACACAAGATTTATGGAATGGTTAAAAGTGCATGAAAATGGCCAATTTACTCACTCTGAGTTCTCAAAAAGGGTTTCTTCACCCCGGGAAGTTAATTAAATACCATTTGGAGGCATTTAATGTTCGAGCAAAAACGGCTGATTTTCGACAAAAGAGATAACACCCCCCCATTACGTCATGCTTCAGAAATGTGGAAAATGGTCCGTTTTCAAATGTTTTATTTTTGAACGTCAGTTCACATTTGTAGGTGGATCATCAGTGTTAGAGCTAAAATTAGCATGTTTAAAGTGATTTTCATGCTTCCAGGGGCTCGGGAAGTTAATTAAATACCATTTGGAGGCATTTAATGTTCGAGCAAAAACGGCTGATTTTCGACAAAAGAGATAACACCCCCCCATTACGTCATGCTTCAGAAATGTGGAAAATGGTCCGTTTTCAAATGTTTTATTTTTGAATGTCAGTTCACATTTGTAGGTGGATCATCAGTGTTAGAGCTAAAATTAGCATGTTTAAAGTGATTGTCATGCTTCCAGGGGCCCAAAACACAAGATTTATGGAATGGTTAAAAGTGCATGAAAATGGCCAATTTACTCACTCTGAGTTCTCAAAAAGGGTTTCTTCACCCCGGGAAGTTAATTAAATACCATTTGGAGGCATTTAATGTTCGAGCAAAAACGGCTGATTTTCGACAAAAGAGATAACACCCCCCCATTACGTCATGCTTCAGAAATGTGGAAAATGGTCCGTTTTCAAATGTTTTATTTTTGAACGTCAGTTCACATTTGTAGGTGGATCATCAGTGTTAGAGCTAAAATTAGCATGTTTAAAGTGATTTTCATGCTTCCAGGGGCTCGGGAAGTGAAATAAATACCATTTGGAGGCATTTAATGTTCGAGCAAAAACGGCTGATTTTCGACAAAAGAGATAACACCCCCCCATTACGTCATGCTTCAGAAATGTGGAAAATGGTCCGTTTTCAAATGTTTTATTTTTGAACGTCAGTTCACATTTGTAGGTGGATCATCAGTGTTAGAGCTAAAATTAGCATGTTTAAAGTGATTTTCATGCTTCCAGGGGCTCGGGAAGTTAATTAAATACCATTTGGAGGCATTTAATGTTCGAGCAAAAACGGCTGATTTTCGACAAAAGAGATAACACCCCCCCATTACGTCATGCTTCAGAAATGTGGAAAATGGTCCGTTTTCAAATGTTTTATTTTTGAACGTCAGTTCACATTTGTAGGTGGATCATCAGTGTTAGAGCTAAAATTAGCATGTTTAAAGTGATTTTCATGCTTCCAGGGGCCCAAAACACAAGATTTATGGAATGGTTAAAAGTGCATGAAAATGGCCAATTTACTCACTCTGAGTTCTCAAAAAGGGTTTCTTCACCCCGGGAAGTTAATTAAATACCATTTGGAGGCATTTAATGTTCGAGCAAAAACGGCTGATTTTCGACAAAAGAGATAACACCCCCCCATTACGTCATGCTTCAGAAATGTGGAAAATGGTCCGTTTTCAAATGTTTTATTTTTGAACGTCAGTTCACATTTGTAGGTGGATCATCAGTGTTAGAGCTAAAATTAGCATGTTTAAAGTGATTTTCATGCTTCCAGGGGTCCAAAACACAAGATTTATGGAATGGTTAAAAGTGCATGAAAATGGCCAATTTACTCACTCTGAGTTCTCAAAAAGGGTTTCTTCACCCCGGGAAGTTAATTAAATACCATTTGGAGGCATTTAATGTTCGAGCAAAAACGGCTGATTTTCGACAAAAGAGATAACACCCCCCCATTACGTCATGCTTCAGAAATGTGGAAAATGGTCCGTTTTCAAATGTTTTATTTTTGAACGTCAGTTCACATTTGTAGGTGGATCATCAGTGTTAGAGCTAAAATTAGCATGTTTAAAGTGATTTTCATGCTTCCAGGGGCTCGGGAAGTTAATTAAATACCATTTGGAGGCATTTAATGTTCGAGCAAAAACGGCTGATTTTCGACAAAAGAGATAACACCCCCCCATTACGTCATGCTTCAGAAATGTGGAAAATGGTCCGTTTTCAAATGTTTTATTTTTGAACGTCAGTTCACATTTGTAGGTGGATCATCAGTGTTAGAGCTAAAATTAGCATGTTTAAAGTGATTTTCATGCTTCCAGGGGCTCGGGAAGTTAATTAAATACCATTTGGAGGCATTTAATGTTCGAGCAAAAACGGCTGATTTTCGACAAAAGAGATAACACCCCCCCATTACGTCATGCTTCAATATTGTGGAAAATGGTCCGTTTTCAAATGTTTTATTTTTGAACGTCAGTTCACATTTGTAGGTGGATCATCAGTGTTAGAGCTAAAATTAGCATGTTTAAAGTGATTTTCATGCTTCCAGGGGCCCAAAACACAAGATTTATGGAATGGTTAAAAGTGCATGAAAATGGCCAATTTACTCACTCTGAGTTCTCAAAAAGGGTTTCTTCACCCCGGGAAGTTAATTAAATACCATTTGGAGGCATTTAATGTTCGAGCAAAAACGGCTGATTTTCGACAAAAGAGATAACACCCCCCCATTACGTCATGCTTCAGAAATGTGGAAAATGGTCCGTTTTCAAATGTTTTATTTTTGAACGTCAGTTCACATTTGTAGGTGGATCATCAGTGTTAGAGCTAAAATTAGCATGTTTAAAGTGATTTTCATGCTTCCAGGGGCCCAAAACACAAGATTTATGGAATGGTTAAAAGTGCATGAAAATGGCCAATTTACTCACTCTGAGTTCTCAAAAAGGGTTTCTTCACCCCGGGAAGTTAATTAAATACCATTTGGAGGCATTTAATGTTCGAGCAAAAACGGCTGATTTTCGACAAAAGAGATAACACCCCCCCATTACGTCATGCTTCAGAAATGTGGAAAATGGTCCGTTTTCAAATGTTTTATTTTTGAACGTCAGTTCACATTTGTAGGTGGATCATCAGTGTTAGAGCTAAAATTAGCATGTTTAAAGTGATTTTCATGCTTCCAGGGGCCCAAAACACAAGATTTATGGAATGGTTAAAAGTGCATGAAAATGGCCAATTTACTCACTCTGAGTTCTCAAAAAGGGTTTCTTCACCCCGGGAAGTGAAATAAATACCATTTGGAGGCATTTAATGTTCGAGCAAAAACGGCTGATTTTCGACAAAAGAGATAACACGCCCCCATTACGTCATGCTTCAGAAATGTGGAAAATGGTCCGTTTTCAAATGTTTTATTTTTGAACGTCAGTTCACATTTGTAGGTGGATCATCAGTGTTAGAGCTAAAATTAGCATGTTTAAAGTGATTTTCATGCTTCCAGGGGCTCGGGAAGTTAATTAAATACCATTTGGAGGCATTTAATGTTCGAGCAAAAACGGCTGATTTTCGACAAAAGAGATAACACCCCCCCATTACGTCATGCTTCAGAAATGTGGAAAATGGTCCGTTTTCAAATGTTTTATTTTTGAACGTCAGTTCACATTTGTAGGTGGATCATCAGTGTTAGAGCTAAAATTAGCATGTTTAAAGTGATTTTCATGCTTCCAGGGGCTCGGGAAGTTAATTAAATACCATTTGGAGGCATTTAATGTTCAAGCAAAAACGGCTGATTTTCGACAAAAGAGATAACACCCCCCCATTACGTCATGCTTCAGAAATGTGGAAAATGGTCCGTTTTCAAATGTTTTATTTTTGAACGTCAGTTCACATTTGTAGGTGGATCATCAGTGTTAGAGCTAAAATTAGCATGTTTAAAGTGATTTTCATGCTTCCAGGGGCTCGGGAAGTTAATTAAATACCATTTGGAGGCATTTAATGTTCGAGCAAAAACGGCTGATTTTCGACAAAAGAGATAACACCCCCCCATTACGTCATGCTTCAGAAATGTGGAAAATGGTCCGTTTTCAAATGTTTTATTTTTGAACGTCAGTTCACATTTGTAGGTGGATCATCAGTGTTAGAGCTAAAATTAGCATGTTTAAAGTGATTTTCATGCTTCCAGGGGCTCGGGAAGTGAAATAAATACCATTTGGAGGCATTTAATGTTCGAGCAAAAACGGCTGATTTTCGACAAGAGATAACACCCCCCCCATTACGTCATGCTTCAGAAATGTGGAAAATGGTCCGTTTTCAAATGTTTTATTTTTGAACGTCAGTTCACATTTGTAGGTGGATCATCAGTGTTAGAGCTAAAATTAGCACGTTTCAAGTGATTTTCATGCTTCCAGGGGCTCGGGAAGTTAATTAAATACCATTTGGAGGCATTTAATGTTCGAGCAAAAACGGCTGATTTTCGACAAAAGAGATAACACCCCCCCATTACGTCATGCTTCAGAAATGTGGAAAATGGTCCGTTTTCAAATGTTTTATTTTTGAACGTCAGTTCACATTTGTAGGTGGATCATCAGTGTTAGAGCTAAAATTAGCATGTTTAAAGTGATTTTCATGCTTCCAGGGGCCCAAAACACAAGATTTATGGAATGGTTAAAAGTGCATGAAAATGGCCATTTTACTCACTCTGAGTTCTCAAAAAGGGTTTCTTCACCCCGGGAAGTTAATTAAATACCATTTGGAGGCATTTAATGTTCGAGCAAAAACAGCTGATTTTCGACAAAAGAGATAACACCCCCCCATTACGTCATGCTTCAGAAATGTGGAAAATGGTCCGTTTTCAAATGTTTTATTTTTGAACGTCAGTTCACATTTGTAGGTGGATCATCAGTGTTAGAGCTAAAATTAGCATGTTTAAAGTGATTTTCATGCTTCCAGGGGCTCGGGAAGTTAATTAAATATCATTTGGAGGCATTTAATGTTCGAGCAAAAACGGCTGATTTTCGACAAAAGAGATAACACCCCCCCATTACGTCATGCTTCAGAAATGTGGAAAATGGTCCGTTTTCAAATGTTTTATTTTTGAACGTCAGTTCACATTTGTAGGTGGATCATCAGTGTTAGAGCTAAAATTAGCATGTTTAAAGTGATTTTCATGCTTCCAGGGGCTCGGGAAGTGAAATAAATACCATTTGGAGGCATTTAATGTTCGAGCAAAAACGGCTGATTTTCGACAAAAGAGATAACACCCCCCCATTACGTCATGCTTCAGAAATGTGGAAAATGGTCAGTTTTCAAATGTTTTATTTTTGAACGTCAGTTCACATTTGTAGGTGGATCATCAGTGTTAGAGCTAAAATTAGCATGTTTAAAGTGATTTTCATGCTTCCAGGGGCCCAAAACACAAGATTTATAGAATGGTTAAAAGTGCATGAAAATGGCCAATTTACTCACTCTGAGTTCTCAAAAAGGGTTTCTTCACCCCAGGAAGTTAATTAAATACCATTTGGAGGCATTTAATGTTCGAGCAAAAACGGCTGATTTTCGACAAAAGAGATAACCCCCCCCCCATTACGTCATGCTTCAGAAATGTGGAAAATGGTCCGTTTTCATATGTTTTATTTTTGAACGTCAGTTCACATTTGTAGGTGGATCATCAGTGTTAGAGCTAAAATTAGCATGTTTAAAGTGATTTTCATGCTTCCAGGGGCTCGGGAAGTTAATTAAATACCATTTGGAGGCATTTAATGTTCGAGCAAAAACGGCTGATTTTCGACAAAAGAGATAACACCCCTCCATTACGTCATGCTTCAGAAATGTGAAAAATGGTCCGTTTTCAAATGTTTTATTTTTGAACGTCAGTTCACATTTGTAGGTGGATCATCAGTGTTAGAGCTAAAATTAGCATGTTTAAAGTGATTTTCATGCTTCCAGGGGCCCAAAACACAAGATTTATGGAATGGTTAAAAGTGCATGAAAATGGCCAATTTACTCACTCTGAGTTCTCAAAAAGGGTTTCTTCACCCCGGGAAGTTAATTAAATACCATTTGGAGGCATTTAATGTTCGAGCAAAAACGGCTGATTTTCGACAAAAGAGATAACACCCCCCCATTACGTCATGCTTCAGAAATGTGGAAAATGGTCCGTTTTCAAATGTTTTATTTTTGAACGTCAGTTCACATTTGTAGGTGGATCATCAGTGTTAGAGCTAAAATTAGCATGTTTAAAGTGATTTTCATGCTTCCAGGGGCTCGGGAAGTTAATTAAATACCATTTGGAGGCATTTAATGTTCGAGCAAAAACGGCTGATTTTCGACAAAAGAGATAACACCCCCCCATTACGTCATGCTTCAGAAATGTGGAAAATGGTCCGTTTTCAAATGTTTTATTTTTGAATGTCAGTTCACATTTGTAGGTGGATCATCAGTGTTAGAGCTAAAATTAGCATGTTTAAAGTGATTGTCATGCTTCCAGGGGCCCAAAACACAAGATTTATGGAATGGTTAAAAGTGCATGAAAATGGCCAATTTACTCACTCTGAGTTCTCAAAAAGGGTTTCTTCACCCCGGGAAGTTAATTAAATACCATTTGGAGGCATTTAATGTTCGAGCAAAAACGGCTGATTTTCGACAAAAGAGATAACACCCCCCCATTACGTCATGCTTCAGAAATGTGGAAAATGGTCCGTTTTCAAATGTTTTATTTTTGAACGTCAGTTCACATTTGTAGGTGGATCATCAGTGTTAGAGCTAAAATTAGCATGTTTAAAGTGATTTTCATGCTTCCAGGGGCTCGGGAAGTGAAATAAATACCATTTGGAGGCATTTAATGTTCGAGCAAAAACGGCTGATTTTCGACAAAAGAGATAACACCCCCCCATTACGTCATGCTTCAGAAATGTGGAAAATGGTCCGTTTTCAAATGTTTTATTTTTGAACGTCAGTTCACATTTGTAGGTGGATCATCAGTGTTAGAGCTAAAATTAGCATGTTTAAAGTGATTTTCATGCTTCCAGGGGCTCGGGAAGTTAATTAAATACCATTTGGAGGCATTTAATGTTCGAGCAAAAACGGCTGATTTTCGACAAAAGAGATAACACCCCCCCATTACGTCATGCTTCAGAAATGTGGAAAATGGTCCGTTTTCAAATGTTTTATTTTTGAACGTCAGTTCACATTTGTAGGTGGATCATCAGTGTTAGAGCTAAAATTAGCATGTTTAAAGTGATTTTCATGCTTCCAGGGGCCCAAAACACAAGATTTATGGAATGGTTAAAAGTGCATGAAAATGGCCAATTTACTCACTCTGAGTTCTCAAAAAGGGTTTCTTCACCCCGGGAAGTTAATTAAATACCATTTGGAGGCATTTAATGTTCGAGCAAAAACGGCTGATTTTCGACAAAAGAGATAACACCCCCCCATTACGTCATGCTTCAGAAATGTGGAAAATGGTCCGTTTTCAAATGTTTTATTTTTGAACGTCAGTTCACATTTGTAGGTGGATCATCAGTGTTAGAGCTAAAATTAGCATGTTTAAAGTGATTTTCATGCTTCCAGGGGTCCAAAACACAAGATTTATGGAATGGTTAAAAGTGCATGAAAATGGCCAATTTACTCACTCTGAGTTCTCAAAAAGGGTTTCTTCACCCCGGGAAGTTAATTAAATACCATTTGGAGGCATTTAATGTTCGAGCAAAAACGGCTGATTTTCGACAAAAGAGATAACACCCCCCCATTACGTCATGCTTCAGAAATGTGGAAAATGGTCCGTTTTCAAATGTTTTATTTTTGAACGTCAGTTCACATTTGTAGGTGGATCATCAGTGTTAGAGCTAAAATTAGCATGTTTAAAGTGATTTTCATGCTTCCAGGGGCCCAAAACACAAGATTTATGGAATGGTTAAAAGTGCATGAAAATGGCCAATTTACTCACTCTGAGTTCTCAAAAAGGGTTTCTTCACCCCGGGAAGTGAAATAAATACCATTTGGAGGCATTTAATGTTCGAGCAAAAACGGCTGATTTTCGACAAAAGAGATAACACCCCCCCATTACGTCATGCTTCAGAAATGTGGAGAATGGTCCGTTTTCAAATGTTTTATTTTTGAACGTCAGTTCACATTTGTAGGTGGATCATCAGTGTTAGAGCTAAAATTAGCATGTTTAAAGTGATTTTCATGCTTCCAGGGGCTCGGGAAGTTAATTAAATACCATTTGGAGGCATTTAATGTTCGAGCAAAAACGGCTGATTTTCGACAAAAGAGATAACACCCCCCCATTACGTCATGCTTCAGAAATGTGGAAAATGGTCCGTTTTCAAATGTTTTATTTTTGAACGTCAGTTCACATTTGTAGGTGGATCATCAGTGTTAGAGCTAAAATTAGCATGTTTAAAGTGATTTTCATGCTTCCAGGGGCCCAAAACACAAGATTTATGGAATGGTTAAAAGTGCATGAAAATGGCCAATTTACTCACTCTGAGTTCTCAAAAAGGGTTTCTTCACCCCGGGAAGTTAATTAAATACCATTTGGAGGCATTTAATGTTTGAGCAAAAACGGCTGATTTTCGACAAAAGAGATAACACCCCCCCATTACGTCATGCTTCAGAAATGTGGAAAATGGTCCGTTTTCAAATGTTTTATTTTTGAACGTCAGTTCACATTTGTAGGTGGATCATCAGTGTTAGAGCTAAAATTAGCATGTTTAAAGTGATTTTCATGCTTCCAGGGGCTCGGGAAGTTAATTAAATACCATTTGGAGGCATTTAATGTTCGAGCAAAAACGGCTGATTTTCGACAAAAGAGATAACACCCCCCCATTACGTCATGCTTCAGAAATGTGGAAAATGGTCCGTTTTCAAATGTTTTATTTTTGAACGTCAGTTCACATTTGTAGGTGGATCATCAGTGTTAGAGCTAAAATTAGCATGTTTAAAGTGATTTTCATGCTTCCAGGGGCCCAAAACACAAGATTTATGGAATGGTTAAAAGTGCATGAAAATGGCCAATTTACTCACTCTGAGTTCTCAAAAAGGGTTTCTTCACCCCGGGAAGTTAATTAAATACCATTTGGAGGCATTTAATGTTCGAGCAAAAACGGCTGATTTTCGACAAAAGAGATAACACCCCCCCATTACGTCATGCTTCAGAAATGTGGAAAATGGTCCGTTTTCAAATGTTTTATTTTTGAACGTCAGTTCACATTTGTAGGTGGATCATCAGTGTTAGAGCTAAAATTAGCATGTTTAAAGTGATTTTCATGCTTCCAGGGGCTCGGGAAGTTAATTAAATACCATTTGGAGGCATTTAATGTTCGAGCAAAAACGGCTGATTTTCGACAAAAGAGATAACACCCCCCCATTACGTCATGCTTCAGAAATGTGGAAAATGGTCCGTTTTCAAATGTTTTATTTTTGAACGTCAGTTCACATTTGTAGGTGGATCATCAGTGTTAGAGCTAAAATTAGCATGTTTAAAGTGATTTTCATGCTTCCAGGGGCTCGGGAAGTTAATTAAATACCATTTGGAGGCATTTAATGTTCGAGCAAAAACGGCTGATTTTCGACAAAAGAGATAACACCCCCCCATTACGTCATGCTTCAGAAATGTGGAAAATGGTCCGTTTTCAAATGTTTTATTTTTGAACGTCAGTTCACATTTGTAGGTGGATCATCAGTGTTAGAGCTAAAATTAGCATGTTTAAAGTGATTTTCATGCTTCCAGGGGCTCGGGAAGTTAATTAAATACCATTTGGAGGCATTTAATGTTCGAGCAAAAACGGCTGATTTTCGACAAAAGAGATAACACCCCCCCATTACGTCATGCTTCAGAAATGTGGAAAATGGTCCGTTTTCAAATGTTTTATTTTTGAACGTCAGTTCACATTTGTAGGTGGATCATCAGTGTTAGAGCTAAAATTAGCATGTTTAAAGTGATTTTCATGCTTCCAGGGGCCCAAAACACAAGATTTATGGAATGGTTAAAAGTGCATGAAAATGGCCAATTTACTCACTCTGAGTTCTCAAAAAGGGTTTCTTCACCCCGGGAAGTTAATTAAATACCATTTGGAGGCATTTAATGTTCGAGCAAAAACGGCTGATTTTCGACAAAAGAGATAACACCCCCCCATTACGTCATGCTTCAGAAATGTGGAAAATGGTCCGTTTTCAAATGTTTTATTTTTGAACGTCAGTTCACATTTGTAGGTGGATCATCAGTGTTAGAGCTAAAATTAGCATGTTTAAAGTGATTTTCATGCTTCCAGGGGCCCAAAACACAAGATTTATGGAATGGTTAAAAGTGCATGAAAATGGCCAATTTACTCACTCTGAGTTCTCAAAAAGGGTTTCTTCACCCCGGGAAGTTAATTAAATACCATTTGGAGGCATTTAATGTTCGAGCAAAAACGGCTGATTTTCGACAAAAGAGATAACACCCCCCCATTACGTCATGCTTCAGAAATGTGGAAAATGGTCCGTTTTCAAATGTTTTATTTTTGAACGTCAGTTCACATTTGTAGGTGGATCATCAGTGTTAGAGCTAAAATTAGCATGTTTAAAGTGATTTTCATGCTTCCAGGGGCCCAAAACACAAGATTTATGGAATGGTTAAAAGTGCATGAAAATGGCCAATTTACTCACTCTGAGTTCTCAAAAAGGGTTTCTTCACCCCGGGAAGTGAAATAAATACCATTTGGAGGCATTTAATGTTCGAGCAAAAACGGCTGATTTTCGACAAAAGAGATAACACGCCCCCATTACGTCATGCTTCAGAAATGTGGAAAATGGTCCGTTTTCAAATGTTTTATTTTTGAACGTCAGTTCACATTTGTAGGTGGATCATCAGTGTTAGAGCTAAAATTAGCATGTTTAAAGTGATTTTCATGCTTCCAGGGGCTCGGGAAGTTAATTAAATACCATTTGGAGGCATTTAATGTTCGAGCAAAAACGGCTGATTTTCGACAAAAGAGATAACACCCCCCCATTACGTCATGCTTCAGAAATGTGGAAAATGGTCCGTTTTCAAATGTTTTATTTTTGAACGTCAGTTCACATTTGTAGGTGGATCATCAGTGTTAGAGCTAAAATTAGCATGTTTAAAGTGATTTTCATGCTTCCAGGGGCTCGGGAAGTTAATTAAATACCATTTGGAGGCATTTAATGTTCAAGCAAAAACGGCTGATTTTCGACAAAAGAGATAACACCCCCCCATTACGTCATGCTTCAGAAATGTGGAAAATGGTCCGTTTTCAAATGTTTTATTTTTGAACGTCAGTTCACATTTGTAGGTGGATCATCAGTGTTAGAGCTAAAATTAGCATGTTTAAAGTGATTTTCATGCTTCCAGGGGCTCGGGAAGTTAATTAAATACCATTTGGAGGCATTTAATGTTCGAGCAAAAACGGCTGATTTTCGACAAATGAGATA